>NW_020954591.1:6407114-6688797 GCF_900497805.2 Vombatus ursinus
AGATAGATAGATAGATAGATAGATAGATAGATAGATAGATAGATAGATAGATAGATAGATAAGGTGTCCCAAAAGTCTTAGTGCCATGGTATACTACATGGCACTAAGACTTTTGGGACACCCTCACAACAACTCTATGAGATAGGCGTTATTTTTTATCCCTATATCACAATGAGGAAACTGAGCAAACTAACTTGTCTACAGTCACAGAGATAGTAAGAATCTGAAGTGATATTTGAATTCAGGTCATCCTGACTCCAGAACATTGACACACATTAAATGAGAAATGAATAGAAATAAAATAGGAATTTAGATAAGAGAAAGATAAATTGCTGTTTCTCAGAGACAAAAAGATTACTGAAGAACCTTTTGGTTATTCTTATCATATGCTGCTAAAAATCCTGCACACAGTAGGTTCTTAATCAATATAGATAGGAACTGAACCTGTAATTTCATTGATTTAGAAAACACCAAGGCAAGGATTTATCTTTTATAAGAAGCTCAAGACAATCAACTTTTCTCTCTTTAAACTTCTATAGTATTTATGGTCTATACCATATAATTTCACTTTTTATTATATTATGCCTTGTATTATATTGTGAATGCTTTGGCATATTCAACTTTTCCAAAAAGAGGTCTTTAAAATGATCTGTGTGTGTGTACGTGTGTGTGACCTCCTATACTTACTAGTTGCATGACCATGGGCAAATCATTTAATCTCTCTAAAGCTTGTTATTGTTGCTCAGTCCTTTCAGTTGTGTCTGACTCTTTGTGACCCTATCTGGGGTTTCCTCGGCTGAGATACTGGAGAGGTTTTGCCATTTTCTTCTCCAGCTTATGTTATAGATGAGGAAACTGAGGCAAACAGGGTTTTGTGACTTGTCCAGGATCACATAGCTAAAAAAGTGTCTGAGGTCAGATTTGAACTCAGGAAGATGAGTCTTTCTGATGCCACGCTCAGCACTCTATCTACTGTACCACTGAGCTGCTAAGACTAAACTAAGACTTAGTTTTTTGTAAATAAGGATAATAAAAATGTTTACCTAACAAGACAGTTGTTTAGACCAAATAAGATAGTATTTGTAAAGTGCTTAATAAGATAGTATTTGTAAAGTGCTTTGCCAACCTTAACATGCTTTTTAATTGTCAGCTATTATTATCAATCTGCCTTTATGAAACATTGTGGTAGCCCAAAGTGACTGCATATCCTGATAGGAAAAAAAAAGTTCTTTCAGAAGAAGGGGCTCCAACCCTTCTTGTCAAGCCAGTATGTAGCAGGGCTAATCAGAGTCAGTGAATAGTGCAAGGTCAGGTTTACAGGAGAAAAACAGAAACACAAAGATTAGGATCTAGGGTGAAGGAAATATGACAAACAGAAATTAAGTGTAGGGACACAGAAGATCAGAATCAGCTGCACTACCAGAAGCAATAGTAGAGTTCATCACAAAGGCAGGAAGAAAGGGAAACTAGAGAAGGCAAATCATCAGTGCACTGGGGTTTCTAAAATGCCTGAGTGCACCTTGTGTCGATTGTGTCTTCCTCTAAGCCTTAACTGCTGGGCATATCTACTTCTGCTCAAGTTCCTGAAGCTTCTGACTTAAAGTAGAGGCTTGTGTCTCTACTTACATAGGACTCAATGCCTGGAACTAGCATAGGGCAGCTGGGGACTACTTCATAAATGATATGGGTGATTCCTCCCCTGGGGGCCCTATTCCCACTCTGCCTACCTCATGCTCTAAGGTCCATAGGTTCCCAAAGTGGGCAATACTGCTCCCTAGGGGGCATAGGAATGGTCCAGAGGGGTGGTAGTAGCCTCAAGTACAATTGGGGGTGTGTGGAAGCATAAGAAAAGAAGAGAAGAAAATTTTGAAAAACCATTTGTATATATTTCATCTGTTGTGTAACAGAGTTAAAGTTGTAGTGATTACCTTGTTTTCTAAATGCAAGCTATAACTGGTTAGTGGTGAAGTCTGCCATCAGGTCTTAACAAGCAAGTATTGACAGGCAAGTATATAGCACACTCTCGGGAAGTCCAGCATGCATCTGTAGGAATATGTGCATGTAATATCTTGTTTATATTATGATACTATACAGTTACATGATGCAATGTTGAATCATCAAAATTTCAATGCAGGAAAAACCCCACAAATTTACAACAAATTGTTAAATTTAAGATGCGTCATTTCAAAAAAAAATTTTAAATGATGCAAATTTTTAAAAAAATAAAGGGTTAAAGAAAGTAGATTGCCAGAGGGACAATGAGTAATTTTTTTTAAAAGGGGGCAATAGGCCTAATAAGTTTGAGAACATCTTCTCTACACAAAGCAGGTTGCCCAATTTGCCTGCTTGCTTGCATGGCCTGCAATATTCGTATCCCCTGACACTTCTTGCCATATCCATTTTCCCTAAGCAGCCTGGGATCTTAAGAGAAAATGGCTAGATTTGGAGTCAAAGGACCTGGATTTGAATCCTGGCTCTGATACTACTTGAGTGATAGATAAGATATCCCAAAAGTCTTAGTGCAGTGGTATGCTTTACTTGCGTACCCCAGCACTAAGACTTTTGGGACACCCTCCCAACAACTCTATGAGGTAGGCATTTACAGGAAAAGACCTATGTCATTTCAACTCTCTAGGCCTTTCCTGTAAAGCAAGGGATTTAGACCAGGTGACCTTTAAGGAACCTTCTAGCACTAAGTTTATGATCCCACGATCAATGAGACCAGCCTCAAAGGTGGTTAGGCCTGGCTGGTAATGTTACACGTTCCTCCCCACATGTAGTGAATTCAGCCCTAGTCATTCCGCATTGATTAGCTTCTTCTGCTCTCCTTTTCCTGAGTGCCCTTTTGGTTTGGTTTGGTTTGGTTTGGAGGCAATCAGGGGTTAAGTGACTTGCCCAGGGTCACACAGCTAGCAAGTGTCTGAGGTTGGATTTGAACACAGGTCCTCCTGACTCTAAGGCTGGCAGCCAGTTTTTTGTTTGTTTGGTTGGTTGGTTTGGTTTGAGGGGTTGGTTGGTTTGTTTGGTTTTGGTCAGAATGCTCTTTTGAGCTTTCTTTTGTTATGAAATAGTGGAAAGACTTCTGGATGTAGAGTTGAGGACCTGAATTGGAAATCTGTCCCTACCACTCACTATGCCTTTGGGCCAGTCAGTCTCATTCTTTCCCTGGCCCTAAATTTCTTTCCCTAGTTCTCAAACTGTAATCCCCACTCTCTTCTCACATTCATTCTACCCTCCAGTATTCAATGACATCGCTTCAAGCCTGGCTGCTCTCCTTTTTCCCACAGCCTCTATAACATAGAACTAAGAGAAGGAGTTGGCATATTCCTTGCTCCACACTGTTATTTTCACACCTTCCCTCAGCCACCAGTACCCAGCAACCACCTCTCCTTTACAGTGTGCTCAATCCTGTCAAGGTCCTTCAGATTGTCAACTACAGACCTTCTTCTCAAAGAACTTCACTTCCCACTCACAATCTTCTTTGCCCCACCCCCACCAGTGCCCTATTTTGAACACTCTGGTCTCTCAGTTTCTCAACATCCTCAACTCCCGTGACCTCTGTCTCCCTTCTTCTTCAATCATACACACCCCTGGGAGTGGTCATATCTTTGACTCTCCCACCCTGCCCAACCCCAACCGAATTTACTGAAGCTTTCAGAATTCCTAGTTATAGCTCTACTGAGGCATATATGAAGAGATACATTTCCCAAGTCCTTGTGATTTTACCAGCTTTGTAAAGCTGTTATTTAAAATATTGATCTAGAAGCTAAAATTCTCATGTTGTTATTTTAGAATGATCCCTGTCATATTAAATATGACTGAACTGAAGCCAGAAAATAAGCTATAATCAGGAATATTATTAAGAAATTTAGTTTTCCTTCGATGTGCTTTCTTAGTTTTTTTTTTATAATACCATATAAAACAGAAGAAAAAGGGGGAAAAAGTGGTCCCTTTTTATATCTACTAATCAGGAAGGAAATGGAGCCACCCAAATATATCATGTGCCATCTGTAATCTATGTTATACTGTAGGATTATAGAGTTTTCTGTTTTCTTTACAGATGAACTCTAAAATATAAAAATCCTTTTATTAGCCCCAGATGTTGAACACTTATTAAAATGCCATAGCTTATCAAATAAAATCATTTTAGACTCATTCACTATACTACTGAGGTTTATTGCATTAGAAGACCCTAGAATTACGCCTCATGCTTTCCTACTCCCTTTAAAAAATGAGAGAAGTAATGGAATTTCTATTGTGAACCTGATTCTAAACAACAAAGAGGAACTGGTTGCTGGAGTGGAAATGATGGAAACAAACCTTAGAGGGAAGTGACTAGTCCACCTCATAATCTATGGTTAAGAAGGAGATAAAAGCTGGGTATGGTCTGTCACATCTATGGATTTGAAGAGAGCTGATTTCAAAGAGTTCAAAGAAAAGACGAGTAGAGTCCCATGGCCTAAAATTCTAGAGGGAAAAAACAGCCCAGAAGGGATGAGAAACTCTCAAGGATGAAATTCTAGAGAAAGAGAAACCATTCTGACAAGGAGAAAAAGAGACATGTGTCTATGCAGAGGGATATTAGAAACCATTTTAGATTTTTTAAAAAACATGTTCAGAGGATGGAAGTTAGCATAGCTATTGGATGACAAATGTAAATGTGTGACATGAGCTTGAAAGATTAGTGTCAGGAATGCAAATTAGTGTCAGAATGAGCAGAAGCTGGTAAGGAATGCTAAGGATAACAAAAAAGACATTTTAGGTACATTGAGGAAAAAAGGCTTAAAGTAGTGATAGGATTTCTGGATCACAGACAGATTGGTGGGTTTCAGAGAGAGGCAGAACTACTCAAACCTAATTTCACTTTTGTTTTCTTTGCCAAGATGAATGATGTTTAAAATGGAAAGGACAGAACAAAGTTGATGATGAATTGAAACCCATGATAAGTAGAGAGATAATATGAATGCCTAGCCGACCTTAAGGAATTCAAGTAACCAAAAGCAGTGAACATCACAGGGTTCTGAAGGAGCTAGTGTTCTTACAAAAACTTTTGAGTATGGGAGAAGTGACACAGGATTGGAGAAGGGCAAAAAATAGGCTGATTTTCAGAAAAGGGAAAGGAGTGGAGACTTCCAACTATACACAAGAGAGTTTGACTTGGGTTCCTTGAAAGATTTTAGAATATGTTACTAAAGAGATAGTGAAGATCTTTTTTTGGAAACAGTAGAATCCAGTGAGAACCCACAGGGTATGTATGAAAAAGTATAATACTCAGAGCATTTAAAATTAGTTAAAGTTAAGTAATTTAGTTGCTTGTATTGACCCTCAATGTTAAGTTTTTAAGACTACATTTAATAGGAAAAAAAAAAAGAAAAGGAAGCAGCAGACACAAAGAGCCAAAATGGCTTTATCAAGAAAAAGTTGTACCATGCTAACCCCATTTCCTTTTTTGACAGTATAAATAGACTGGCAAATTTGAGGAATATGTTAGAAACAGTTTACCTACATCTTTGCAAAGGATTTGACAAAGTCTCTCATGATATTTTGTAGAAAATATGAAGTGATGTGGGCTAGACAGTAATGCTGTCATGTGGATTCAGCACTAACAGAATGGCCTGGTCCAAAATGTAGTCATTGTCAACTGGTAAGGAAGAATGAATGAAGATTCTTAGTGATCTGTGCTGATCTGTGTGCTAATTAACATTGTTATCCATGAGTTGGGGGAAAAAGGCATAGATGGCGTGTTAATCATATTTGGAAATGATAATGCTGGAATGGTCAGGATCTGAAAAAAATCTTATCAGTTCTTAAAATTAGGCCAAATCTAATAAGATGAAGTATAATAGAAATAAATTTTATAATAGGAATAAAATTTTATACTTAGGTTCAAAACATCAACTTAACAAGTACAAGGTGAGGACAGCCTAACTAGATAGCTGTTCACCCCCCAAAAAAATCAGGGGATTATAGTGAACTACATGCTCAATGTGACTAATCAGGGCAAATATGGAAGCCAAAAAAAAAGCTAATGTCATCTTAGGTTTAATTAAGAAAGCCTTTCTTTGCATAGCTCTGCCTCACTTAAATCCAATTCACACACAAGTCAACACGTCACCCTCATGATGTCATCAGTTCTCTTTGAGAATGAAGGATGAACAGCAAAACCAACAGCAGCAAGAGAGAGTGAAGGAAGTGATGGTCCTACAAAAGTCTGCCTGGTCAGACCACGTCTTGAGTACTATGTTCAATCCTGGAAGATGTATTTTGTGGACAGCACCAATAGCCAGAGAGTGTCTAATGAGGGATTGTGCCAGCCACGCCATGCACTCTCCTCCTATAAGGAGCAGGCTGCCAGAGTCATACTACTTACCAGTCTTCGGAGCCTACCCGGTTAAACACACAGAGACGAGCCGACCAGGAGGTGCCAACACCCGAGCTTTATTCAGAGGCCATCACAGCAAGGCCAAGCAGGAAGGCCATAGCAAGAGAGCAGGAGCAAAGAGAGAGTGAGCCCCGACCACTACCGTTCCTTAAGTACCTACTTAGCCCCTCCTCCTCAGCCCACCTACTAGTCATTGATTGTAGGATCAGATACCGGAAGGGGATGTCTGGGTTTAGCTCACCAAGGGAGAGGAAGTGATGCAGGAGGCTAGGACCGGATACAGGAAGGAGGCGTCTGGGATTAGTGCATAGACAAAGGGAGAGCAAGTGACCTAGGAAGTCAGGCCCAGATACCGGGAGGAGGCGTCTGGGGTCAGTGCTACACAAAGGGAAAGTACGTGACCCAGGAAGTCAGGAAGGACACAGGAAGGAGGTGTCTGGGGTTGACGTTGCACTTAGGGAGGGGACTAAGCAAAGGGAACTCATCCTCTGCCGTCCCACTCCCACGTGGCACAGCCCCCTGCCTGAGGAGCACGTGCTCCGGCTACTTCCTTGTATTCTGTTCCTTCCCCAGCCATCACAGCTCCACATAGCACTGCCCACTGCCTCAGGAGCATGAGCTCCGGTTACTTCTCCATATCCAGTTCCCATCCCAGTTCACCACAACTCCGCCTAGCACAGCCCCTGCCTCGGGAGCGTGAGCTCCGGTTACTTCCTAATATCTTGTTCCTACCCCATCTTGCCACAATCTCTCACTTGGCAGTAGCCAACATCAGACAGTCCCTCACAAGGGATGGCCAGGGTAGTAGGGCCTTAAGAGCAGGCAATGAGAAGATCAGTTGAAAGAGCTTGAAATTTTTATCCTAGAGAAGAGAAGACTTGGGATGGATATGATAGATGTCTTCAGATATTTGAAGTGCTGTCCTGTAAGTGAGAGCTTAGACTTGTTCAGCTTGGCCTTAGGGAACAGTACAAAGAGAAATAAGTGAAGGTTGCAGAAAGGCAGATTTCAGTTCAATTTAAGGAAACATCTCCTAATAATTGATTATCTAAAAGCTGAATGGATTATGCCTAGAGATTATTGGTTCCCCCTTACTAGAGAACTTACAGCAATGATTGGATAACCACTCAGAACACTGAAGAGGGGACTCTTGTCCAAGTATAGGTTGGACCATGTGGCTCCCAAAATTGCTTCTTAATTCTGAGATTCTGTCCTTCATTTTCAAATTCCTAGCAAAAGTCATCTGCATTCACTCCATTTTCTCACGACTAACTTCTCAAACCTTAGCAAACTACATTCCCTGCAGTCTACCAAAACTACTCTACAATGTCTTCAGTGACTTTTCAATTTTTCAAATGCCTTTACTCAGTGATATTTTAAGGTACTTTACAAGTTTATGTATTGCTGTTGTTGTTATGGGTATCCAGGTAGAGAGGTAGATAAGGCAGATGGAAATTTGAGACTGGACCTTTCTGCAGCATGTGATACTCCCTCTTTCTTGATATTCTATCCTCCCCTGGCTTCTATGATGCTATAACCTCCTGGCTCTTCCCCTACAGGGGTGGGGAACCTGTGGCCTCAAGGCTCCATGTGGCCTTCTAGGTCCTTGGGTGCAGCCTTTTGACTGAGTCCAAGTTTCACAAAAGAAATCCTTTTATGAAGGAGATTTGTTCTGTGATGTTTGGATGCAGTGAAATGGCCACACTTGAGGACCTAGGGGGTCATATGTGGCCTCAAGGTCACAGGCTTCCTACCTTTGTCTTACACCTTAAAATGTCCATTTCAAATTCCTCCCTTTCCGGTTGCATAAGATAGCTCATCAACTCCTAAAACTCAACATGTCCAAAACTGAATTCATTTTCCCATAAAACCTACCCTCTTCTCCTGTTTGTGTAGGTGACATCACCATTCTTCCAGTCACCTAGGCTTCAAACCTGAGTCGTCTTTGGGGTGGATGTATAATCTACACATTCTACTCTCTCTCACATTCACTAAGTTGCCAAGGAAATCCTGTCAATTTTACCTTGATATTGTCTCATACGTCCCTTCCTTCTCTTCTGCACCCACTGCTACCTGCTGCCACCTTTTTCAGTCCCTTATTCAACTCTCATCTAAGGAGACCTATCTGGTCTCCCTCCTTCTAGTCTCTCCCCTCTTTGATCTCCATTTTGTATCACTGCCAAAGTAATTCTCTGAATGCTCAAGTCTAATCATGCCATTCCCCCTGCTCAAAAGCCTTCAGGGGCTACCCATAATATAAAGCATAAAATACATTCTCTTTATTTTCAAGGCCTTCCATGGCCTGGCTTCAACTTGATTTCTAGCTAATTAATTAATTAATTCATATTAATAATAATAGCTGATTTTATATAGTGCTTTAAAGTTTTCAAAGAACTTTATATGTATCAGCACAGTTGATCCTCATAGCAACCGTGTAAAACAGGTGCTATTATTGTCCTCATTTTACAGATGCAGAAACTGAGGCACAGAGAGCTTAAATATCTTTCACAAACTCCACACTGCAGACAAATCGGACTAATAGTCATTCCCTGCCCTACCTATGTGAATTTATGTGTGTCATCTCCCACTCCTGGATTTGACTCCAGGAGTCTCCATATCTCTGACTCTGGAAAACTTTCAATTACTTCAAGGTCCAGCCCTTGGTGCCACTTATTCTATGAGGCCTTCCCTGATGTTCACAACTCAAGAATCTCTATCCTTCCCCAGTCTGTCATGCTTCTGTTCCTAGGCACTTTCGTCATTATAACAACCGGTATTTGATTTATTTGTGTGTCTCACCCCCTTAACAAATTCTAAGCTTTTTAAGGACAAGTAGGACTGTACCTATTTTTACCTTTATATACATAGTTCCTAGCACAATGTATCTTAGCACATAGTAGGTACTTCAAAAATGTGATATTGAGTATGTTATAATGGATAAAGTATTGGGCTCAGAGTCAGGAAGAGCTGAGTTGTAATCCTTCCTCTGACCTTATTAGTTTTGTAGCTCTGGGCAAGTCACTTAGGCTATCTGTCCCCTCTTTCTGCATAGTTAAAAGGGGGATAATAATAGCACCTGTTTCATAAGATTCTGTGAGGATCTAATAAAATAATATATGTAAAGTACTTTCCAAGCCTTAAAGTTCTATATAGATGAAAACTATTATTATTAAATTAAATTGCATCTTGGACTGGCCTATGAATGGATAATGAGCTAGAACCAGAACTGAGGTACAGATCTTATTTGGGAAACTGTACAGTTTTTAGATGATAGACTGTCATGGTACATTGCTGCAAGAGCCCACTACTTGAACTGCAATATTGTAGAAAGTATTAGTGAAACATGGAATACAAGGATTTCAAAACATTCTAAACTCCACCCTCAAAGGGAGAGGGAAAGATGGTTAAGGTGGATGTAAGTATGATGCAGTTGTGACCTATATTCAGGGAGCAGGATGATGGGAAGCTGCACTGGTACATTGAGTGTCCTGTAATGCAGGAAGAGCAAGAATCTACTCTTTGGATGATATGAGTTAAAATATGGGCATCGGGGTGATTAGGCATGGATCAATGACAACACATATTGGTGGAGGGTGTGCTCACATTGCTAGAATCATGGATCACTCAGAACAGAGGTATAATTCAGACATTTTCAAGTCAGAACAAATAGATTTTAATGTAACTATTAATACCAACTGAGCCATGAAAATAAACACTGCTTCATGAAACTTGGGCCTAAAAGAAATCATAGTAGAGCCAATAGAAACAAGGCCATGATTGTTTTTAAATAATTTTGAGGGTTTTTTTAATTCTTTTTTTTTTCTTGGCTTGCCTTTTATACAGCTATCTGTTTTCAGGGAAACTCTGAAAGCAGGGAAACTTTTAGTTTTTGCTGCTAAAAGGTAATTGTCTTCTCTTCAGCCAATGTAGAAAATGTAGGCAGTATAGAACACATGTAGTCTTTGTAGTAGTATTGATTTTTAAAGTTTTTGCAGGACTGTGTATTAATTTTGAACCCAAGGCAAATTTAGCCAATAATGAAAATTTAGTGGGAGTAGTTAAGGAACTCGATAAAGAGCTGTATATGCTTTTACTTGATCAGTTTCCAGTGGCAGGGGATACCATGGTTGGATTGGTTTATTTTATTTTTCCTCCAGTCAGAGATCCTCAGACTCTGCAATTGCAGGTTACAGTGATATAAAATCTTTCCCTTTTGTCTACGTATTCACCCATAATGTACACCTGTTCTTAGATTTTAAAAAATTTCCAAATGGATTAAAAAAATAATTTTGGTTATAAAATAAGAAGACCAAATCTGTAATTATGAACCAGATTCACTACATATGTTTAATGATCATATACCTTATTCCCATCAAAGGAAATGTACTATTATTGGTAGCTATGTTTGCCCTGCCCTGGCAAAACTATAACCCCCTTCATTTCTACTTGGGCCTTATTCCCTGTTTCATGGACTATTATATAATTGGAATTCAGGCCTCTACTGAATATATCTCTGTGTTTGAAATGAGCAGGTGAAAATTGTGCAAAGCAAATAGCCAATAGGAAAGTGAATCACTCCTTTATCATCTGGTTTATTTACCTTGGGGTTTTATTTGCTGTTTCTTGTTAGAATGGTTTACTACTTCGGGCGATAAACAAACGGTTTCTTTGTAGCTCAAGAGTGGCAGGTGTTGAAACAGCTTTTTGCTGAGACTTGGTCAAAAGTCATCACTCACTTCACTGATCATTGGGCTGCCTCAAAGGATGAGACTTCCCAGTAAAGTATACTCAGATGTTGAGCTTATTCCATTCATGCCTCTTAACTGGGTGTTATTGCTTTGCCCAAAGTAGCTATTCCCAAATGCAATTACATCCTTTACACAGCACTTTGGTAAAGTAGTTTCCTTAAATGGTGTTATCCTCAGACAAATGGGGACAACCAGTGAGTTCACAGCTATTATGAAGCTAGAGAAATTACAAGGTTGTAAGAGTTACTACGGAGAGCCATGTCTTTCCCTCTTAGTAAGACAATTTATACTTTCCTACTTCAATGGTCCACTAATCTCTTTGATGTGGGTGAGTGAGATCACCTTCTAAGAATTCAGAACACAACCAATCCACCTCTTCTCATCCTATGTAATTTTTGTCTATATCATCCCATAATCCTTCACTGAAGGTCTACCCTACATACTGGAGACTGTGCTGGGGACCATCCATTAAAGTTGTATTCTTGGCCTCACTGCTTAGAACACTGCCTGGCACATTAAAGGCACTTAATAAATACTTGTTGGTTGGTTGACTAAGATGACTCTGAGTTCTCAAAGGCTATGTAAGTGACAGACTGCCTGATATAGGAGGAACAGCTTAGCTAAATATGGAGATATTCATCACCAATAGGCTGGCCGTCATAGGTGATTTGTTCTTTTGGCAATGACAGCAACCCAGGGAACAATCAGAGAAATCAAGTTAAAAAAAAAGTATCCTTAGGAGTACAGTACATTCTGCTATAATGCATATTTTGAAAATGTAAATTTGTTCCAATGCTATTGATATAAGGGAACATTTTGAACATAACTCAAATTTCAAGTTTTCTTTTGCCCGATTTTACCTCTGAGAAACAGCAAGAATGCAGAAAAATGCACTGCTTTACAATAGCTGTGCCCCTAATTCCAATGCCCACTTCCACAATAAAATTTCAGGTCTTTGTCAAGGTAAACTAGCATATTAATTGTCTCAGGTCCACACCATGCCCTCCTCCTCTTCAGCTCTTTCAGTCACAGCCTCTTCTAGAAGCTTCTTGTTATAGCCTGACCAACTTGCTTATACAGTCTGCCCAAGGCCCCAGATATGGCCACAATTATTGTTTTTGTTGCTGTTGTTTGGTCATTTTCATTGTGTCTGACTCTTTGTGATGACATTTGGGATTTTCTTGACAAGGCGCCGTTTCCTTCTCCAGCTCATTTTACAGATGAGGAAACCGAGGCAAACAGGGTTAAGTGACTTGACCAGGGTTACACAGCTAGTGTCTAAGGCTGTATTAGAACTTAGGTCTTCCTGACTCCAGGTCAGGTGCTCTATGCACAATGCCATCTAGCTGCCCATTGTTTATTGAAGTGTTTGTATATTTCTTAACCATTTAACATGTGTAAAACTGTGCTGTCATTTTTATTAGGTTCCTATCTTTTTTTTTTTAATGTGTTACTGATAAAAGTTTTTGAGCTTTGTGCCCCAACTCCATTTTCCTCATAAGCTCTGTGGTTTTTAATTACATGATTTTACATAGCATACAGTGCTTTTGGGGAACTCATATGTTGAATTATTTCAGAGCTGTTTGTACCTCATAAGATATACTTGTGATCCTTTGGCTAGTACTAACAATGCCCAAATACTCGAAGCCCTAATATAGTTGACTTTTCTGCTCTTGACCATCTGAACAAGGAAAGAAAATGATCCCAAGAGGAGAGCCACAGATGGCTTCGGGAAACTTACATCTTCCCCTGGGGATAAATGGGGTCACATGGTGGCAATTTATTGCCTGATACTTCACTTTCCTCATAAACAACTTTCTTTGAGTTTCCAGAGTTGTCTCCAGGCTCAATGGAATTATCAGCCATCAGCACTAACTAACCTTTGTATTTAATGGCACAGGATATAGAGTGCTGGAATCATGAAGACCGGAGTTCAAATATAACCTCAGACACTTAGTAGCTGTGTGATCTAAGCAAGTCACTTGACAGCTGCCTGCCTCAGCTTCCTTATCTGGAAAATGGTACTAACAATAGCACCCCATACCCCAAGGTTGTTGTGAGTTTAAAATAAAAGTACTTTGCAAACCTTAAAGTGCTATGTAAGTGATAGCTATCATCATTATCATCATCACTATTATTGAGTATCTGGCACATACTTCTTGACCTGACTTGATTTCCCTTTACCTGACACTATTCTATCCTCAAAAAGGAATTTGTCATTGGTATGTAGATGCAAGCTGAAAGGATGGGCAGAAAAGAGGGAAAGTGCATCAAAAATGGGGTCACCAAAGGCAAATTTCACCTAATTCACTCTTTCTTCTAATATTAACTCTGGACCCAATACTATAAGTACTTAGAATATTCTGTACTTGTGAAGACTGTATCAAAGAGTAGGCTTCTACTGTTTATGTCCCCTTTTCTTCAGAAAATCATACTTTGATTTTCACATGAATCTTTTTTGTAGATGCTTCCAGTTACAACTATGGGTGACAATGCCTTGTCACCTCACCACTGCTCTGAATTGCCAGGAATGAACATGGACTGATCTTCCCTATAACTGAGTACTCTGCTATTATTACCCAGGGCCATTTGGATAATAAGATCAGGTTTTAACTCATGAGAGTCATGACCTTCTCCTGGCCTGGGAGGCCTTTTAATCTTTAAGTTCTAGGTGCCATTTGACTGGGAGTATTCAATCTTGTTTAGATTTTTTCTTTGTTGTCCATTGATGGCATTTATGATTGGGGGTAGGGTATGATTTCTGAGATAATCAAACGGTGATTTTCTTCTTACAGGTGCTGCCTGACAAACAGGTCAAGGAGAGAGCTGGTAAGTCTGTTCTATGACATATGCTTATACTTTTGTTTTAGATAAGTTTGTACTTTAAAAGAGCCATGCACAGTTTGCATGTCATTAAATACTGAAAGTACATTTTGATGAATTATTAATAGGAAGATGTTATGAATTCTTTTTCAATATGTTTGTGTTCCAAGGATCCATGATTTTGTTCACACTATGTCCTAATGACCCCTACTCACCTTTTTCTCCTCCTTTTCATCTTCTTTCCACTACCATACTGGTGAACTGCCTAGCCAGAATCATTAGCATATATGCTTATCTCTTACTCTGAGCTGCTTCATTTGCTTAGCACAGGATGCTGACGAGAGCAGGACAGTGGATTTTGATCCACATTAAAGATAGTTGTTAGCTTCACACAGCGAAAAAAAATTCTTTTATAACTTTATTCTCTACCTCTTACATGCTGATGTTTGACACTTTTTTCTGTATGGAATAGATCAAATAGTATGAATGGCTTCATGTAAAACTATAATTACTACTAAAAAAACTTAGAGCAGGGATTCTAACAGATATGTCTATGTTGTTGGTCAATCCTTTTTCAGTCATGTCTAACTCTTGGTGATCCCATTTGGGGTTTTCTTGGCAGAGATACTGGAATGGTTTGCCATTGCCTTCTCTGCCTCATTTTACAGATAAGGAAACTTAGGTAAACAGGGTTAAATGACTTGCCCAGGGTCACAAGCTAGTATGTATATGAGGCCAGATTTGAATTCAGGAAGAGGAGTATTCCTGACTCCAGGATCAGCACTCTATCCACTGTACTACCTAGCTGCCCCACTAACTAGCAGCAATATATCTATAGACATATAGATATACACATTACGTATAGGATGTAGGTACAGCACATATGTTTATGTGAGTGTGTATGTATATTCAAAAGTTAGCATTTACAAGGAAAACATATGATTCCATGATGTCATAGTACTTTGAGACAAATTTGAGTACGAATTATCTAGGAAAGTTTCACAATCAAAAAGTTAGAACTGGTAAAGCTTTATTTTTTTTAGGAGGGGGCAGGGGGGTATATACATTTAATTCTAGTTTTTACATAATCTGGTAAAATGGATATAGCCTTGAAGCATCTGGTATATATCTTTAAATCTTAGTTTTCACAAAATATTGTGAAATACCTTTAAATTCTGGTTTTGACATGATCTTGCATAATGAATGTGAGAAAGGCTCAAAGGATCTGTGACTGCATCATTACATACTGCTAACCATCTGGATAAGTGTATGCCTTAAGGAATTACCTGAGGCAAGATTTCAATCTAGGTCTTCTTTATTCTACCCCTAGCAGGGCTCATGCTCATGTGAAGTACAAGGAAAGCAAGAAGAAAACAGCATAAGCTGCTTTTTCCTGACTTAACTGACCAGTGTTCAAAAAATAGTGACCAAACAATGGAAGACCTTTATCCCTGTTTTCTCTCAGATACTTAAAAAAGAGGGGAGGGGAAGGTAGGTGGCACAGTGGATAGAGTGCTGGGCCTGGAGTCAGGAAGACTTATCTTCCTGATTTCAAATCTGGCCTCAGACACTTACTAGCTGGGTGACCCTAGGCAAGTCACTTAATCCTGTTTGTCTCAGTTCCCTCAACTGTCCAATGAGCTAGAGAAGGAAACGGCAAACCCCTGCAGCATCTTTGCCAAGAAAATTCCAAGTGGGATCACAAAGAGTTGGACTCGACTAAAAAATGGTTCTTAAGGATATCTGCTGGTTGTATATTGACTTAGAAAACTGCATGTTAATATTATCTATGTTCTATTGTATTTTATTTATTTTGTTCAGTATTTCCCAATTATATTTTAACCTGGTTCTAGCCCAACTCGGGAGTGTTGCCAGCATTTGACACCTCTGGTTTAACCCTTTTGGATTCTGGCATCAACATTTAATAACTGCATCACTTTCTGCTCCCAGAGTCTCTGTTTCTTCATCTGTAAAATGGATACAAGATCTCACTACCTAAATCTCAGGGTTATTGTGGGAAAAGTCCTTTCTAAAGCTTAACAATCTATATAAATGTGAGCTTCTACCAACTTATCCTTCCTTAAAGTTGAATATATTCCTCTAAGTAGTAAATCATTCCATAATGAAAATGTTGGGTACTTCATTTCTCTTGTTGAAATATCTGCCTGTATCTGAGTGTGTGAAGTGCATTTACCTTGACAAAAAAACTAACTAAATAAAAATAATAAAACCATGCTTCATCTTAGAAGTGACTGAGGAATGCACCTGAATCAGCAGCATGTTGCTTTTAGAAAATTAATCATTTTAACTAGACAACTGGCATATGAATGTGATTTCATCTCTCTTTTTTGGCTACATAAAAATTTGATTATCTAAGCTCAGATACACAATCCTTTTTGGCATTTAAAGCTCTTCACATACTAGCTCCAGCCTTGTTGTAAGGTATTTCCAGCCTTATTATACATGACTCACCTTCATAGGCTGTACTGGCAATCAATCTTGATGTTCTTGTATGACTTTCCTGAGGGAGGATTTGAATCCAGATCTCCCTGCCTTTTCATTGACTGTCCTCCATGCCAGGAATGCACTTCCTCCTTATCTATTATCTGTATCTATTAAAATCCCTACTATCCTTCTGAGCTCAGATCAAGTTCTAACTTCTATTTGGAGACTTTCCTGATTTTCTCCCAGGCTGCTAGTTCCCTCCCTACCAATTACATTGTGTGTGTGTGTGTGTGTGTGTATGTGTGTGTGTGTGTGTGTGTTTGTATGTATAATATATATATATACACACACACATATTTACATATATGTGTGCATTTCTTTCCCCTAATAGAACATAAGCTCCTTTAATAAAGAGACTGTCATTTTTGGTCTTTGTACCTCTAGTGCCTCATACGTAGTAGATGCTTGTTGATTTATTTTGTTTATGTTCAACATATTTCCCTCACCCAGGGCTTGCTAGCTTTGTGACCCTGGGCAAGTCACTTAACTGCATTTGCCTCAATATCCTCATCTGTAAAATGAACTGGAGAAGGAAATGTCAAATCACTCCAGTATCTTTGCCAAGAAAACCCCAAAGACCCCAGTGTCTGGCAATAGTAGTTGCTTAATAAATGCTTATTTACTGACTTTTGGACTGACTATAGGGCTCGGGACTAAACCTGTGACTTTATGGACATAGTGCATTCCTTCTACCAATACAGGTCAGCACCTTCTCTGTAGTTTCCAGTCTCAGAGAATCACCCAGAGCACCGAGGTCAAGTGACCTGCCCTGAGTTACAGAACCAGTATGTGTCAGAGACAGAACTGAAACCAAGCCTTTCTAGCTCAGAGATCAGTTCTCTACTGTGTCTTTTTCAATCTTAATAATTTTAGCGCTTTCCTTCTGTTGATTATTCCCTATTTATGCTGCATGTAATTTATATGTACTTATCTGCAAGTTGTCTTCCCCATTAGATTACGAGCTACTTGAAAGGAAGAATGTCTTTGATTTATTTCTATATCCTCAGCACTTAGCACAGTGCCTGGCACATAGTAGGTGCTTAATGTTTCCGGATCAACTATGCCATAGTGCCCTAATGTTTCTCCCACCACAGGATAAAGTTTTGTTTTCTCATCTAATTTAAATCCAGAGAGAGAACCAGCTACAATTTTCACCCTTCAAATAACAAATGGTTTTTTTTTTCCTGTTGCAGTTTAATCTCTAAAAAGGTCAGCATTTGATGACCCATCATATAATATCTGGCTCTCATATTGTGATTTTTGCATATTGGGAGGTAGAATTTGTGCCTGCAAAAGTCCCTGGTTCATAGCTGTTGAAAGTCACACTGCCTTTTGGTGCTCTGTTTCTGTCAGGGGAAATGAATAGGAAAGCAGGCAAGCAGAAAACTAGAAAGAGGCAAGTCCATTTCTATAGAAGTAATTAGAGAAAGCAACATGAGAGTAGGACAGATCAGTGAAGGGTGGCAGATAGCAATTTTTCTGCACGTGTAAATCTGACGAATGTGGTAAGCAGCTAACTCAAATTCCCATATAACCAAAAAAAAAAAAAAAGACTTTGAGAATGACTCTAGTTCTTTTCTTTCCTTGTCTTCCATGACATCCTTGGCTAATTCCAGTTTTGATGCTGATTCTTTCTTACCGTTTTAAAAAGGGAGGACTGTCATGGTCTATGTCTGTTTGGATTCCTCCACAGGCCTTCCAGGCCCCTTGGCACACAGCTGCTTGGTGTATTTTTGTGTGAAGGGAGATGTAATATTTCAGGCTGACTGAAGAGGCCACTGTTAGTACATATTGGCACATAATACAGAGTGAAACAGGAAGAAGGAAGTGTCCTTGACTGGAGTTCAGTATTTGTAGTGGTGGTGGTGACCACAAAATGTACTTTTCTTATTTACTAAACCTGTGCTAGATTGACCCATATTCTTATTATTTCCCATAATACAACTAGGGGTTAAATAGGGCTAGGGCAAGACATGAATTGCTGCAGACATTTGTATTACTTCAAAATATAGTCTAGTAAGAAGCACAGATTTAGAGCTGAAAGGGACCTTAGAGGTCATCTGTCCAAACCTCTTATTTTATAGATGAGAAAACTGAAGGGTGGAAGTGAGGAGGAGGTGCTTTCCAGACATGATGGAAAGGCACTGGAGGTAGGACGTGGAATGCTAAGTTCAGAGAACAGAAAACAGACCACTTCGGTTGAAGCACAAAGTACATGTGAAGGGCAGTCATGTAAACTAAGTCTGGGAAAGTCTATTAGAGCCAAACCATAATGGATGACATTCACTTCCATTTTTACCAAATGCAACATCTGACTTTTATCACTACACAGGCCCCACCCAAGATTGATTTAAGTGAAAGCCGTCACTATGAGACAAAACAGTTAAGTGACTTATCCAACATCACATAGGTAGTAAGTGGCAGAGCTGAGATCCTAACCCAGGACTTCTGGCTCCAAATCTAACCTTACTTCCATCACAACATGTGAGAGGGGCCTTTTCTAAATAACCACGCTACATTTTCCTATACTCTATATTGGGACCAGGAATTTCAGCATAGACATAGAAATGAAGTGTCCGTGTCATATGGACAAGGGGTAACTTACTTCAGAGTCACCAGAGGCTTCTTTCACTTAAATCAGACTTTTGTGGAGCCTCAGCTCTGATAAAAGTCAGATGTTGCATTTGGTGAAATGGAAGTAAATGGCATCCATTATGGTCTGGCTCCAGTAGACCCTTCCAGACATAGTTCACATGCCTCCCCTTCATGAATTCTGTGTTCCAGCCAAACTGGCCTGATTTCTATTTCCTAAACTTATCACTCCATTACCCACCTCAGTGCCTTTCCATCACATCTGGAATGCCCCTTCTCCTCAGTTCCACCTCTCAGAAGTCTACCTTCCTTAAGGAGTCCCTCGGGTGGTACCTTCTCTTCCTATAGGAAGCCTTTTCTGATACTCCTAGTTGTTAGTACACTTGCCCTCTTCAAAATACCTTGTTTTTATTTCTATATAAGTTAGCTCTCTGTCCACTTCTAAGCTCCCAGAGAGAAGGAACTATTTTTAATCTTGTTTTTGTATCCCCAGTATTGTAAACATAGTAGGTGCTTAGTAAATGCTTGTGAAGCAGTGGATTCACTCTAACCACATTTTCTGCAAAGGTTAAATGCCATTTAGTAGGTAAGCAGTAGCTGACTGCCCTAGAGAACATCAGGAGATTTATAGTCCTGACTTAGCTTTATCTCATTGTGTAACCCTGGAAAAGTCATTTCTGCTCTTTGGTAGTTGCTGTCTTGTAAAATGAGGAGATTGAACTAGATCTATGGTGTCTAAGAACTCTTCGCCCCCACCATTCAATGAATCAAATGCATCCTGAAACCATCCTTTAACAATTAACCCAAAGAAGCTATCTTTTATTAAATAGAATACGTGTGGCAAATTTCCATTATATTTTAAAATTTTTACTCATTACCTCATTTCTTCCATACTTTGATGGATCATTGCTATGGGCACTTCCTCCAACAGTGCAGCTCATGACCTTTCTGTGCCTTCTCATGCTGGGTGATTGCTGTTCATGTGGAATAGAAGGTAGGGAGCTGGTTGTAGGGCCAGGAAGAGTCCAAGACCTGCCTCTGACAAATCCTGGCTTTTTGACCCTGGACAAGTCACTTAACCTCTCAGTGCTCTAAGCAGCTGTCTAAGAGTATTAGTTGCAGAGAAATTACTGACCTATATTAGCTAGGAAGGATTCCTCATCTAAGAGTTCCCTCTACCAAAGAAATTATATGTTTAGTCTCTATCCCTCTCCTTCCCCAGAGGAGATATCCAACGTGCCCAATGTTTTGAAAGTCTTCTAAAAAGCTAACTAGGTGGTGCATTGGATAGAGCACTGGTCCTGGAGTCAACTGAGTTTAGATCCTATCTCAGACATTTACTAACTGTGTGTCCCTGAGTAAGTCACTTAAGTGTATCTTAGTTTTCTTATCTGTACAGTGAGGATAATAATAACACCTACCTCCCAGGGTTATTGTGAAAATCAAATAAGAAAATATTTGTAAAGTGCTCAGCAAGCCATAAAGCACTGTATAAATGCTATCATTATCATCATGTCTTCAATATTTAGTTCATACCATACAATACTCAGGATGTCCAATTTTCTTTTATTCCTTTTCCCACCATGCTAGCCCCTTGATGATACTACATTTTACATATAAGTCATGCTTAATCATATGCTATTTTTGTTGTGGTTCAATCATTTCGCTTGTGTCCAACTCTTTGTGACTCCATTTGGGGTTTTCTTGGCAAAGATACTGGAGTAGTTTGCAATTGCCTTCTCCAGCTTATTTTACAGACAGGGAAACTGAGGCAAACAGGGTTAAGTGACTTGCCCATGATCACACAGCTATTAAGTGTCTGAAGCCAGATTTGAACTCAGGAAAATGAGTCTTCCTGACTACAAGACCTGGCACTCCATCCACTGTGCCACCTAGCTGCCTACATTTTTGTAGCATTTTAAAGTTTGCAAAGCACCTTACAAATACTAAGCCATTTTATCCTGACAACAACCCTGGGAGGTAGAAGTTATTATGATTCCCATTTTACAGCTGCCATTCATTTCTCCATTACTCTTTGGATTACCTACAATTTGGATGCTTATGAGATTAGAGTGTTTCATGATTCATGGCAACATCATATCACCAAGAGATTACTGCTGTTGAAATGATGACTTTATGTGTCAGAAACAGCTCAGGGATCTGGGGTCAAGAAATAGCTCTAGACTCTAAATCGTTTCATACATTGTGAAATTTCCTAAGTGCTATCCACTTTTTAAAATATATTAAAAATGTTCTCTGAATGACTTTTAAATTTTTTTGCATCCTGGAGAGATTTCTTCTATATCACATCTAGCTTCATTTTCCTAAATGTCATTTTCACTTTCTCACATTAAGAACTAAGTTGTGAAAGTCACTATGGTGAAAACTGATGACTGCAGAAACTTAACTGGTCTATTCCATTTCCTGTTTGTTTGTTGGCTGGCCTCTTTTGTTTGTTCTCTAGATGGCTTAGTTGGCTCGTGCACCAAATGTCTTACAGGCTTATTTTCCTCTGCACAACTTCTTGAGACATTTGATTAGGTGATATTGCTTGAAATCTTCTATCATAATCCTGGATAATGTTTTGCAAATGAGGTCATACTCCGTACTGTCATTGTCCTTGATGCCATAGTATGGGCAGGAGGTTAAGTGTTTGCTAACTGAAGTGTTTTCTGAGCTTTTTGGTCTCATCACTGAAGTAATATTGGGTAGTAGATAGAATGCTAGAATTGGAATCAGGAATACCTGGGTTCACATCCTATATCTCATACTTACCATCTTTGTGACCATAGAGACAAGTCATTTAAACTCTCTGATAGGAATTAGAGGAAAAATAATATCTGTAGTCAGTACCTTGCAGGGTAATTGTGCAACTCAAATGTAATTGTGTGTGTGTGTGTGTAAATCACTATATAAAGTCAATTACTATTATTATATCAGTTCATATCTAAAAATGGTGATAATTAGAATCAATATCTTAAATTTTATCCACTTCCCATTTTCAACTGTTCTCAGAAATCAATAGCTTATTTTCTTTATCTTTTCTTCCAATTTGCCTTAATTTTGACCTTTACTTTTTAGTTAGTGATTTGGCCAAACACAGAAAGATATTATGAAGAGATTCCCACATCAATAATCAGGAATTTTCTGTCAAGATAAGCTCAACTACTTTTTCTTTTCTTGTGTGTGTGTGTGTGTGTGTGTGTGTGTGTGTGTCTGTGTGTGTGTGTGTGTGATGTAATTTAGTACCTGGCATATCCATTGCTTTCTGTGTTTTTACTCTTAAGGAGAATATTCAAAATATCTAAGCATGACATTTCTGAATAATCTGTAAGCTTTTGGTGTCCTTCATTTCTTCATCTGCATTTACCTATAACTTCTTTATATATTTTGATTTCATTTATAGAGAGAATGTAAATTTAGATACAGTTCCTTTCTTTCACTAACATATTATCTTATGGTTTGTTGAACAAAGAATTTACATTTAGAGTGGCAACAGTTATGACAGTTCTTAGTACCCTATGCCTCCCTTTTTACCATTCTGCCACCATCACTGGAGAAGCATTAGAAGACATTCAGAACCAAGGACTCCTGTTTCATTAGTCACTATGGCCAAGAATTCATCACCTGAGGACCAACTTGCTGTCAGTGTTGCTTCCGCCCTTAGGTAGGTAGTTCTTAGACAGCAGACATACGATCTGTAAGAGGACTTGTAGTCCAAGATAGACCCTTGCCAGAGCTTCTGCTCTGCTGATACACTTTTTAAAATTCAAGGTTATTACTGCATTATTCATTCACTCAAAGGGTCTTCAACACTTGTGAGTCTTGAACTAGCAGATCATATCACTTTTTTTCCATTTTTTAAATTAATTTTTTTCACTGACAAAAATTGATTTTTCTCTCCTCACACACCACCTACCACTGAATGTTTTTTAAAAATAATATCCTTGCAATGATTATGCATAATTAAAACAAATTTTCACATTGGCCATATTTAAAAAAAACAAACAAACATTTCTCATTCTGAATCCTAAGTTCTCCTCTTCTCTGTCAGGAAGTGGATAGCATGTTTTCCCATAATTCCTCTGGAATCAGAGGTTGGTCATTGCCTTTGATCAGCTTTCAAACAGCTTTCAAAATTGTTTGCTTTAACAACATTGCTGCCCTGCATCATTCTTCATGACAAACAATCAGTTCTTGAGGTGATTGAGTTTTTTTGTTTAAAAAAGAAGGTAATTTGTAAAATCCTCCCCCTCAAATAAACATCATATCTGCCTAATAAATTTAATTAAACAAACATTTATTCAGCACCTACTATGAAAAACACTTAGCCTATCACTGGGAATATGAGAGAGAGAGAGAGAAATAGGCCTTGCCCTCAAGGAGCTTAGATTCTTCTCATGGGATATATCATGTACTCAAGTTAGAACATATAAAATAATTTCAAGAAGGAAAAAGTGTTAATAACTTGGGAGATCAGGAAAAAGGCCTTACATGGGGGGTGGAAACTGAGTTGAACCTTAAAAGAAGTTAGAATTCTAAGAGTACATTCCAGACCATACCTTATGCAAAAGAGGCATGAAATGGAATGACATGTGCAAAAATAGCTAGCAGGCCAGTTTTATTATTGAACTGGAGGGCCTGTGAAGGGGAAATGATATGAAATAAATCTGCAGAGGTATCCACTTACTTATTTCTACACAGTCACCCAGAAACATGGTTAGGACAGCGTGAGCTGGGTAAACTATTCTGATAGCAACTGAAAAGATATTTCGTGACTCTAGTTCTTCCACCAAGGCCTACACCTGTCTTCCCACATTCTCAGTCCTCATATATTGGTTGTGTTATGGCTTTTTTGTCTATATTGTCTTGTGGATGTGAAAAATCTACTGGGGAAATATTATGTTCCTACTATTATCTAAAAATAATAACTCACATGTGTATAGCCTGTTACTTATAATAACCATGAAATAAGGTATTGCAAGTACTGTTATCCTCATTTTACAAATAAGGAAATCGAACCTCAAAAAAGTTAAGAAATTAAGAACCTCAAAGAAGTTAAGTGACCTACCTAAAATCATGTAGCCAATAAGGATCAGAGTCAGGATTTGTGGCTTCCAGGGTTTTTTTCAAATCTTAGCTAAAATTCCATCTTGTACAAGAAACCTTTCTCCATTCCCCTTCATTCCAGTGCCTTCTCTCTGTCGAATATCTCTAATTTATCATATATATATATATATATACACACACATATATATGTATATATGTGTAAGTGTATTTCTATATATGTATATATATTTATATGTAGCTTTGTACCTATTTGTTTGCATGTTGTAGGGACTTGTCTTTTGTTGTTCTTTATTCTTCCCCAGGGCTTAGCCCAGTGCTTGGCACATCATAAGTTTTGTAAGTACTTAGTGACATGATTCAAACCTTGATCTCTATTGCTGCCTCCAAGCATGCTTTCTATAGTAATATACCATTCTTACCTCTCAATAAATAATTTTCTCTTAAGCAAGGCATTTTCTTCCTCCTTACAGAGGGCCAGATCACATAGTCTTTGTTTCTGTGTAGTGCAGAGCTCCAGGATTAGACCTATAAAGCACCACTGGTCTCCAGGAAATCTTTTATGGTCTACTGACATTCCTAGGAAATGAATTACATGCTATGAATGAGTTCCTATCTAAGAATACAGCAGCATAGCTAATGGTCATTATCCATGAGAATCTGATGAAATGATAGGTTTTGATTTTTTTTGGTATAAGATTAATTCTATACAGATTATAAATATGATTATAAAGGCTGTTATATGGGATATTCAAGATTATGTGCATAAGAACATTCAAGACTGAAAAATATGATTCTCAAAATCAAAAAAAGCCTTATACTACCTTTTGTTTTCTTTATTGTACACTTCACAAAGATTACTATTTCAAAAATAATGAAATTAACCATTGGCTGCTTCTAAATATATTTCTAGGATGTGGGTAGACTGTGGTGAAATCTAGAAGGTGAAATCTATTTCCTCCAACATAACATTTACCTTTTTAAAAAAAGCTTGACTCTATTCATCTGAGTAGAATGAATCAGCTCCCAAATATTAGACTTTAAGATCTACCTTTGAAATCTTGATATTGAAAAGAAAATATTCTTTCTTTCCCTCAAGATTTTATCAAGAAGCAAATTTAAAAGACATCAGATGTGAAAATGCTGTTTTATTAGTCAAGGACTATCATATGCTGCCTTGAAAATGATATTTCTGTATCTCTAGGATCAGAGAAAATTATTTTTGATTTGATGAGACTAAAGAAAATATTGATTAATGTAGAATTCCTTTAACCAGAGAATAATCCTTCCTGACTGCCCCCACAAAGCATCATTCTCCCACCTTATTATGTAATTATTCTCTACTTTTTCAGTTTTTTCCCCTGTGATTTCTGTACTAAGATAAAATGAATTAACTTCTCATCATATGAAACCCAGTGGGAGAAGTCGACTCATTTCCCACAGGATTATGCAATATCAGAATCTAGCTACGTTTCATCATTTTGATATGTTCTAGTTCTCAGGGTCAAGCATCCATTCTTCAAGAAATAGTTTGTTTGGCTCTAATTCTGTCATTTATCACTTTAAAACTGTTCAAATCAATTCAACAAGCTTTTCCTAAGTACCTACTACCATTTCCAAAGTTACTATCTTCTTTTTGTTCGTGTCTAAGAAGCACCTTATTCCTGTGTACTTGCTATATATCTTGCATTTTTACTTTGTAGTTTTTCAGAATATTTTTGAGGCAGTGTGCCACAATAGATAAAGCGTGGCCTCATGAAGACTTGGGTTCAAGTTTTACCTCTGGTACATATTGGCCGAGTAAGAAAACTCTAAGATTACAAATTGCAGAGAGTGTGCTAATCTATATTGGTGGACAGTGTTCCCTCCCTGGGAGTTTCCCAATCCAAGAAAATCCCTGGGCTTATTCAGACAAAGGATGCACTTGCACATTGCTTATCTCATTTGATGTTTACAGTGGTTTGAGTTAGGCCAGAGTAATGATATATGGCAAAGCCCTGTAATCGCATCATTTTGAGTACCACTGATATAGATCATAGCCCTCCAAAATTTAGTGAATGGTCTCCAAGAATTACCAGTGTTGAAAAATTCAATCTATCTCTAGCCAGTCTAGTGAGGACCCTCTCCAAATTCATCTCTGCTAGTCTAAGCTCCAGACATGCACTCCATCCCTGAACCTATACCTGAAACTATTCCAGCTTGGGAGGACCTTCCAGAGCTTACCCTCACTGCTACAGGTTTTGAGAACCCCTTGAAGGACAGGGAAGATAGTGATCTCTCAAAGTATTGATACACTGAAGTTCTTCAACTTACTCCTCCCATGACCTTTGGGCAAATCACTCAACCATCCTCAGTTCCCAACTATAAAATGTGAGCAGAGGTGTGTTATAATAATAGGAGTATTGTGAGGTATGTGTGTACATGTATATAATGAGCATAAATCTCAAACCCACAGGACAGAAAAGCATCTTAAACCTGGAAAGGGAAAATCTTCTTCAAGTTTTCTCAAGAGGAAAGAATGTCTCCCCATTCAGTGAGTGCTTTAGCACACGTGAATGTGTATCAATAAAGTTTAGCACAGTATGCGGGTGTGGCCTGGAACAAAACCAAAGGGGTGCCCATAATTAGCTAGTGTTCTAATCATGCAATATCAGTCTTGCCATGCCAACCTTGGTGTAGCTCTGAGAGTTTTATGCACTTGACAAGCTGTAAGGGGAACTATATTTTCTGGTAGCTCTTGAGGGCTCTATTTCTGGGTGAGAATAGGAGAGATTTTCTATCTCTAAAAACTCCAGGAGATTTGTCACTGTGTTCTTGAGAGCTAGGGAGAGAAGTAGGAGAGAGACAGAGAAAGAGAAAAAGAGAGAAAAAATACATTACTATTTAGTTGGCTCTTTCTATTACATTCTAATAATTTAATATATGCCATAATTATCTACTCTTCACCTCTACTACAGAAATGACACCCTGGTTTATGCTGACCATTTTAGAGCCTTGGAATTAAATGAACAAGGCCTCCAATGCCTATGATCATTTCTCGCCAACATCGGTATCAAAATGATTCTCCTGCTGAATAACATTACACAGTCCAATTAGCTAAATCTCAGGCCAGAAAGGTTTTTTATTCATCTTCCAAGTGCTAGGATAGTTGTCTGCCTGCACAAGTGAACTACTATCATGATTCAAAAACCCGCTAGAGACAAGCTTGTCAGGTCTGTGGCTATTTACAGTCACAGAGAAGGATCTCTGATAACCACAACTTTGGTTATCTAACGAGGTGCAGGATCCATCTGAATTTTCATGTTGCCTTTGTTTGGGATGCTGAATTCTAAAAATACAGCCAAGTTCCCATGAGGAATGGCTTTTTGAGGCCTTGGATAGCTTGTCAGTTTAGGATTCATCATTTCAGCCTTGAATATGATGTCAAAGGGAAAAGAGATCATTGACGTTTAGTGAAAGGGAAGGCCTAGAATGGATTGTTTTTATTAAATGCCATTGACCTAAAAGCAGAACTGTTTTTAACTTGGAAACCCAGTTTGTTTTCATTTTTCTTATTCTTATGGAGTTATTATTCTTATTCTTATGGAGTTATCAGAATGGCTATTTCTTATCCTTTTAGTGGGGGTTGGAGGGAGAAGACATGGGCCATGTCTCCTTATTGTCCTGGGGGGAAAAATCACACCAGCTGTTTGGGTGCTATCTTTGAGAACAAACAACCAATTAATTGGCTGAGAGTTGTTGTTTTTTTTTTTTTCAAACAGTTGCTTTGCTATTATGGAATCATAACCATAGAAATAAAGTATTCATATATCCCTTAATAATAAACTAAACACATCAGCTAATTCATACTAAGGGACACACACACACACACACACACACACACACACACACACAAAACAAAGGATGGCCTAGAAATTCATATTCAAAGCAATTCTTTTTTTTTCTTTAAAGGTATTTGAGGACCATTTTTTTTACTACTAGCCTCTCCTTAATATGATAATAGAAAGAGTAGTGGATTTAATATCTGAAGATTTGGTATTGAGTCCTTGATTACTGACTGTGTGAATGTGGGCATGTCCTTCACCTTCCTGAGCCTCAATTTCCTCCTCTGTAAAATGCAGATAATAATATTTTACATATACATAGCATATTAAGGTAAATGAAGAACTTTCCCCACAACAATGCTGTGAGGCAGGGGTTATAAGTATTATTGTCCCCATTTTACAGATGAAGAGACTGAATTTCAGAGAACTCAAGTGACTTGCCCATGATCAGTCATAACTAGTAATTGACAGAATCAGGACTTCAAGTCAAGTCTGCCTTTAAATCCATTACACCTCCTCCACAAGATTGTATTGAGGAAAGTGCTTTGTATACCACAAAAGTGCTGTACAAATGTAAGTCGCTATAATGTCTTCTTACATGTAGTGTCTGATTAACTGTCTTGATTGACTTTTCACTGAAATGACCAGTTCACTTGATACAATTGACCGAATCAACTGGTTCTTTTGGCATAATGCCAATACAGCCTTTAGTCACCAATGTTTACATACTTTGTATATCTCCTCCCTCCTGTTAAGTCATGTTCACTAAAAGTGTGCCTACTTCTAGCAGCCTTTACGCTTCTAATTTGTTGTTTCTATTCTAGTCTAATGGGGATTGAGGAATCAATATTTCACAATATTATGAAAATTCTGTGTAAAATGAGTCAATGAATTCTTTGAAAATCAAGTGAGGCCTGTGGGGCCTTCCTGTGGAAATCAAGCATGTGAAATCTAATGTGCCAGGTTTGGGGCAGCTATTTTAATTGCTGAGAAGCTTTTTTAAAAAACTTATTTCTAGATCCCCAACCATGTTTTGAATGATAAGAGATTGTCAGAAGTATAACCTCAAGGTAAGTGAAGTATTATTTTAATGACAGGTCTCAATACTTAGCCCTTTGTGGATGACTCCCAAATATGTACTTACACCAGCCTTGTCATCCCCTCAGACCTCTACTCCTATATTTCCCATGTACTATTGCCACCTAGAAGTTCCCATTACCTTAAATTCAACATTTCTCAAATAGAGGTTTCCCATTGCATCCATGATAAAATATAAACTCTTTGACATAGCATTTAAGGCCCACTATTAACTGATTACAACCTACACTTCAATTTAGCCCTAATTCTTATTGCTTTTTGCACTCTGTAGTCTAGCCACATTGGCTACAAGCTCTCCTCTGAACTTAATATTCCATTTTGGTGGCTCCACACCCAAGAAGCACTTACCTCCTTATCTCATCTTCATCTTCATCTTCACCTCTCAGAACCCTTGTCTTCCTTCAAGTCTCAACTTAGATGAGACCTGCTCCAAGAAGCCTTCTTTCTGGTTGCTAAGATGTTCTCCATCCTCTAATTGATTAGTCTTAGAGTTCTTATGCATATGTGTGTCCCTCTAGAAGAATATACTCTTTGAAAACAGGGACTATTTTTTTGTCTTCCTAGCTTCCTAGCCTACTTCCTTCAAGAGTAGGCACCTAATAAATATTTATTAATGTTAATATCTAAAATATGTTTCAACATCTTCATCACAAATCAACTCACTAACAAAAAGCAGAATATACTTTTTATTCATTAATCTCCCTAATCCTGCACTAGATTCTTCATTTGTCCTTTAAAAAAACCTTATATGCATCCCTAACTTTCCATTCCTACCCTGCCATTATCCTAATTAAGACTTATCACATTACACTGGTATAATACCTTTGTTCTCATACCTTCACAAATGCAATCCTATTTTTATTCTTTGACTTAACCTTGTAGGAGCCACACCCAACCAATCTCTCTGCCATCAGTCTCCACAATTCATCCTGCACATTGCAGCCAGATTAATCTTTCTAAAGCTTAACTTCTGATCGTATGTCACTCTCCTATTCAAAAACCTTCAGTGCCTTCAATCATAAAATCTCCATTTTGGAGATTTTGGTTCATCCAGTAGCCAACTTATATCTAAACAGGAAGACTCCACTAAGAAGTGTTTGGCCAAGGGTTCTTAACCTTTGCTCCATAAACTTGTGTGCGTGTGTGTGTGTGTGTGTGTGTGTGTATGTGATAATGGAATTTCAAAATAATTGGTTTCCTTAGTAATCCTACATATTTTTTATGCATTTAAAAACATTATTCTAAGATGGTATCCATAGGCTTCAGCAAATTGTCAAAGGGGTTTAATGACCAAAAAAGGCTTTAAGAAACCTTTCTAGCCTCTTTTTGAGGAAGTCTGGTGATTGGAACTCATTACCTTTCAAGGCAGATTATTACCCTTTGGGATAGTGCTAACTGGTTTGCTTCCATTGAATTGAAATCTTTCTCTCTGTTATTTCTACTCATTGATCCTGATTCTACCTGTAGCCAAGCCAAACAAGTCTGATCTCTCTTCTGCATGATAACCCTTTAAAATATTCAAGACAGCAATCATGTTCCTCATCCCCCTACCCTACCCCATGTAGACTGTTCTCTGTGCTAAATATCTCTAGTTCCTTAAACTGATCTTCTTATGGCTCTATGTCTAGTCTTATCATTGTCCTGGTCACCCTCCTCTGGATAAACTCCAGAATGTCAATGTCCTTCCTAAAATACAGTATTCCAAACTGAACACAGCAGCCCAGATGTGACTCAACAATCATTCTGGACAGCAAACTTCTATTTATGCAGGATAAAATCACATAAGCTTTTTTTTTTTTTTTGCTTCAATGCCATATTGTTGACAATCCTCTAAAAACCCCTAATTACTTTTCACTTAAATTGTTGTCTAGCCATGCCTCGTTCATTCTATACTTGTGTATCTGATTTTTTTTAACACCAAAGTAGGACATTATTTTATCCTTATTGAATTTTGTCTTATTAGTTTAGACTAGAGGTTCCCAAACTTATTTGGCCTACTGCCCTCTTTTCAAAAAAAAAATTGCTCTGTGCTCCCCTGGAAATCTACTTTTTTAACCCTTTAACTTTTTTTAAAAAATTTGCATCATTTCAAAAAAATAGAAAATATTTTTAAATGGCACACGTCTTAAATTTAATAATTTATTGTAAATTTGTGGGTTTTTTCCTGCATTGAAATTTTGATAACACAATATTACATCATGGAACCATATAATATTGTATTGCGAACAAATCATTACAGGTACATATTCCTGCAAGTGCATGCTGAACTTCCAGAGAACCCACAAAACACTCACCTATCAACACTTGCTTGTTAAGACCTGTCAGCAGACTTGACCGCTGATGGATTATAATTTGCATCTTGTGTGTTTATTTGGAAAATAATGTAATCATTGCAACTTTAACTCTATTATACAACAAATTAAACACATATGAAAAATTTTTCAAAATTCTCTTGTCTTCTTTCCTTATGCTTCCACTGCCCCCTTATTTTTATTCAATGCCCTCAATTGCACCCGAGGCTAGTACCCCTCCCCCATCATTCCAGAGGCCCCCAAGCGGTAGTATCACTCATTTTGGGAACATAGGGAAACCAATTATTCCAGCCTTTTGAGCTTTCTCTGGTTCCCCCAACATGTTACCTACTCTTCCCAAGCCAAGGATTCAAATTGAATTCTAATTCAAGTTTCACGTCCAATACTCTCATCTACTTGTCTTTATTTTGCCACAAAACGTTAGTTCCTTAAGGGTAAGGGACCATGTCTTATGTATATCTCTTATTATTTTCCTCAGGACCTAGCATAGTGACATAAAATTAGTGCCTTGCTTCAACTAATATAGATTAATTAAATGATTCTGCAATAGAGTAGAAGGAAAAAAACATTAATTATATGATCATTAGGACACTATCTATATGACACAATAAAAAAAGAGCTGCATAGTAAAAAATTCAATCTTAAGGTTATTTTTGACAGATTTTTATCCCAATGAATTGATGTTTTGCTAGCATCATGAAAACATTTTTATTTCAATTATTGAAAAAGATCAAATAACCAAGGATCAGGTGGCCAGCTGAAGCTGGGTACACAACTCATTACAATTGAATAAGAACATAGGTTTGTCACAGCCAAATAAATAATGGCTCTTGTTTCTATAGTGCTTTAAGAGTTACAAAATGCTTTCCTCATAACTATGTGGTGGTGAAAATAATATCTCCCAGAAAAACTGAGGTTCACAGAGATTCAATAGCCAATCCTAAAGCTAGGAGCAGAGCTTAGATTTGAACCCTGGTCCCCAGACTTCATGAAAGTTCTGTTATCCACAATACCATACTGTCTTATCGTTTTTAGGGTTCCATGTACAAAGTGGTAGTTAATGCCTTCAAGGGAATGAGGGAAAGGAAGCAAGAGAGGAGTATTATTAACTCTTTCATAAAAGAGGAGAGGTCAGTTCACATTTAAGGATGGCACACTTTCAAGTTGGGTAGCAGTTTGGCAAACTCCTTTCCATACCCAGATTCCCTGGCCATAGCAATTCTGATTTCCTAGAGGAGAGGCACAAAAACCCCACAGAAACCCCATTTCAAATTGCTCTCCAGCTCATCCTTACTTTGTAGGCCTACCGGGACTCTACAGCCTCCTTCATTTGCATGTTGGAGGAGTACCAGTGCCTGGGACTCCAGCTATCTCAATAGGGTTTATGGAGCCCAGAAAGCCACATGGGTTCTTGCTCCCCACCTCCATCCTGACCTGTTTCACAGAAGTAAAATTAAGTTCAGATGAACATCAAGGGTGGCCTTAAATGAGAAAACACTTTCTCAAAGAAGAGGAATGCATGGAGGAGATGTAGCAGCCTGACTGCCTTGCCTCAATGTTGTAACACAAGGGTGAAAGATGTGCACATAAGGGAGAAAAGAGGGAGAAGTTTATGAGCTAATTGTTTGCAAGGGCATCTCAGGTCATTTTCTGCACTAGCTGTTCAGAGTCACCTCTTTGCCCTCAGCCTGCCTCCCTGAGCACTCTGACTACAAAGCCTGGACTCACTGCCAAGTGCCTGGTCAGCCTGGTCACTGCAGCATTGCAGTAATTTAGGGTGGATGGGGAAACACAGGTAGCTCATAGATGTCTCCATGTCACTCCATATTTATAGACAACTTCTCTAATGCAAGACTGCAAAGATGCCCTTAGCACTGGGAGAGAGTTTAGAAAATACTGAGTTTAATCTCTTCTTTCATTTTACAGATGAGGAAACTGAGACCCACAGGAGTTAGGTTGAGTTGGTACTAGTTTGCTTTCTCTGTGCTGCCACCATTCTTATGCCCATATTTTTGTTCATTTGGGCAGTATTTCCAGATCCTTCTTAGAACTGATCACCTTTATCTACATGACTTCTATAGGTTAATAGATTGATGATAAAAAAATTTGGTAAAAGAAACACAACCTAACTGGAAACTTGGAGTAGTCTTATACTTAATTTAATTTGCTTTGTCATTCACCACCTTTGCCAAAAACAAACAAACAAACAAACAAACAAACAAACAAAACCAATCTGAGGACAGCCAAGGCTGATTGGCCAAAGGAATCCATGGGACATTCTATCCCCAGAAAGGCTACTCATCAAAGGAAAGAAATTTCTATACTTCAAATTTCAAGATTTAGCTTCGTTTTCTCAATTATTTAGAAAAGTAAGACCATGTGGTACAATGGAAAGATCACTGCTTCTGGAAAATCTGGGTTCAAACCCCACTTCTGACACTTAATTTTGTGTGACCTTGGGCAAGTGATTTAACTTTTCTGAACCTCAATTTCATGTTGAAATTGGACCAGAAAGCCATTTTGGTCCCTTCAGGTTTTAGTTCTAGGATCCTTTGTATTATATGAACCAGAAAAGTCCTTTTAGGCTATCAGAATCCTACCTGCCCTATAGGCTAAGCTCAAGTTCAATGTCCTCTTTGAACTACTACAAAGTCCTATTTCACTTAATAGTCTATGCCCTACTATTTAGCACTGGATTGTTTGTAGTGTCTTATTTGCCCTTTGTCTCATATGTATCTTTTGCATTAATAACAATTGACATTCATATAGTCACTTAAAGTCACAAAGCTTTTTCTATACATAATCTCCATTTGATCCTCACCAGATGCCCTTGTGAGCTATGTCCTGCAAGAATTGTTCTCCCTCTTTTACAGATGAGGAAGCTGAGGCTCAGAGGAATTAAAGGATTTAGCATGTTGTCTCCCCCATTAGATTGTAAGCTCCTTGAAGGCAGGAACTATTTTTTTTGCCTTTCTCTGTAACCCCAGTGCTTAGCATAGTCCCTGGCACATAGTAGGTGATTAATAAATGCCTGTTGACTTGCTCAGAGTCACATAGCTAATAAGTGCCAAAGTCTTGCAAGATTTGAAGTCAGGTCTTTCTTGACTCCAAGGGCAGGAACCTTTACACCACACCACACTACCTTAGTATGATGTGGTATCTATCATGTGTTATAATTCCTACATGTCCCACAATGACCTTCATGCTTTTAAATACATAGTAGGTGCCCAGTGTTTACTGGAATCATAAGACTTAGAGTGGAAAGGACCTTAGTGATCAGCGAGTCTGATTTGTTGAGTCTGATTATTTGGAGAACAGTGCCAAATATTAACAACAATTCTCTTTTAAAGTTATATTTCTATTTGGGAAGCAACATGGTATACTAACTAAAGGACCACTTTGAAGTTAGGACAACCTGTTCAAGTCTTACTTCTGAAACATGTAGGCAATTATCTACCACTATATATGGATTTGAACTCAGGAAGATGAGTCTTCCTGGCTTCAGACCTGGCACTCTATTCACTGAGCCACCTAGCCGCCCCAATGACCTGTAGGCTCAGCACCTAAATTGAATCAGAGGAGATTGTAAAGATATCAAGTTGTATGTGAATAATTTTAATGCAAAATGAAGTTTTAGTTCATAGCTCTCCTATATTACTTTAAGCTATTTAATATCTTTTCAATCCCTATGAATGTAATCATTGCTGTCACATTAACACTGTGAAAGGAAAGCTAGTGAAAATTTTACATGCTGAAATTTCTTTTGTCAACTAATATCTCTCTAATGTATCTTCCAGACTGCCTTAATAATAACATTTTAAAAACAATCTTGCTAATGTCTATGATGTTTTTTGGGTGCAGCTAGGTAGTTCAGTATTTAGAGTGCTGGGCCTAGAGTCTGGAAGACTTACCTTCCTCAGTTCAAATCCATCCTCAGACACTAACTGTGTGACTCTGGGCAAGTCACTTAACCCTGTTTGCCTCAGTTTCCTCATCTGTAAATGAGCTGGAGAAGGAAGTGACAAACCACCCCACTAGCTTTGCCAAGATAGCCGCAAATGGGATCACATAGAGTCAGACGTGACTGAAAAATGACTGACAGTGTTTTTTAGAGCCTGCTTCAAGATAGCTAATGGTGGCTAAGTTGCCATTCATTACTTAACTTCGACTGAAAAAGCTTTTTCACCTTGAAAATAGTGTTGGGAAATCAAACAATTGCTGAGTCTTTGGAGTTAAACAGCCTGGGTTCAAATCCCAGCTCTATTCCTTACAGACATATATGAGAAGGTCACAGAATTATAAATTCAGAGTTGAATGGGACTTTTCAGGCCATGTAGTCTAACCCCTTCATTTTACAGATGGGGAAGCTGAGGCCCAAAGAGGTTACTTACTCAAGGTTGCACAGGTCCTAAGTAGCAGAACTCCAAATCCATTGCTCTTCCCACTGTCACCTCTGCTTCTCAGGATATGCCATATAATCCCTTCTAGCTCTGTATTTCCAAAGGTATTTGTAAAACCAATGTCAAATGCAAGCATATGGTACTGCAGGCAGGCCAGTGAGACGCTGCAGCAGAAGGTTGAGACAGAAGTCAGGGAGAAATTTGAACCTGGTCTAATGAAACTGAATACTTCCCTTTCTATTTTTCTTGAAAATTCAATGCAGTGCAACCAATTCCATCACCACGATGTATTACTGTCTTGTCCTGAGACACAAGGAAAATATAAGAATTAATCATTGGCAACACTCTGGATCAGATGTTGTATATTATTAGTTGCCCACTCTACATCATTCCACTGAGAACCAGAAACATCACTACATCTGCCACGTGAGCACCATCCCCAGCGTTCACATTTAGCGACCCCAGCTGCCAATATTGCTGCTGATTCATTGTAATGGAGCACCAGATGGCAAGAAAGGTGGCGTTCTGCAGCAATGCTGTAAAATCTTGGAATGACCTGAGCCCTTGGAGAATGGTTTGGGTGGTTCCTTAATATGATAGAAGATGTGAGATGTCTCTGGGCACCATTGATAGCAATATCTTTCTTTGCAGCCCTGTGAAGGTAAAAGAATAAATAGAAGTGTTACAATGAAGAATCTTCCCTTAGAACTGAAGTCTTGTCCCTTCTCCTCAAGGAAGGTTGCCCTGCTCTAGATTTCCCCTAATGGAAGGTTCTTCTCTTCTTGCCCCTCTCACTTACAAAAATAAATGCTCTGTTAGACTGAACGGATGTGCAGTGGCAGTGGAGAAGTAATTCTAGATTTAAAGCTAAAAAGGACCTTAGAGGTCGTCAAGCCCAGACATTTAGAGGGTTAAGTGACTTGCCCTGAAAATAATCAAACAGGAAATAAAATGGACAAATTTACTTAAGGGTGATTTGGTTTCACAGGGAATAAGAATAATAACATATAAGCACTTTAGAGATTACAAAGTTCCTTACAGTGCATTAGCCCTTTTGATCTCACAATAACTGATTAAAAACTAATACCCGAATTTGACTGATGAGGAAATTGAGTCCCAAAGAAATTATGTGATTTGTCCAAGGTAACACAGCTCAAAACCGAGACTTTGGAATCCCATCTCAGTACTCTTCACACCACTCCAGGGTGCTAAATCAGCAAAAATGCCAATAGGTATTAGAACATGAAGTGATTTCAGCCCTCTACTAGCAAATAAAGACTTCAATTAGAGAGGGAGTAAAAAAATAGAAAAGAAGAATGGATGGAAAATTCCTCTCTCTACCATGTGGTTAGCTATATTTATACTCTTGAGATTTGGAGAACAGGGCTTATTCCCACTGAAAGGAGGAATTATCTTGATTATTTCATCTACTAAAGGATTTTCTAATTTTACCCAAAAAGCTGTAGATGTACACCTTATTTCTAGCATATGAAATTATAATAATGGGCCTTGCTATGTCTCCATATTTTGGAGGGTCAAAATATTTTGAATTGGAACTCGTGATGGAATAGATTAAACCATAGAGATTGTAGTTGTGAAACTAGTTAAATAAGTACTCTGTGTTATTCACTGCCAGAAAAAGAACTGATGGAGTTTGAATGCAAATTGAAGCATAATTTTTTTTCACTTTCTTTATTTTTCTTGGTTTGGGGGGGGGGTCCTGGTTTTTTTTGTTTTTGTTTTTGATTTTGTCTGTTTTTTGACTATGTGATATGACTAACATGGAAATGTGTTTTGCATGATTTCACATGTATACTTGCTATCCCATTTCTTGCCTTCACAATGGATGGGGGAGGAATAGAAGGGAGGAAGAGAATTCAGAACTCAGATTTTTTCAAATTAATGCTAAAAATTAAATACATTTTAAAAATTAAGTATTCTGTGAGGTAGTTTTACTTTTTAGAATCTTCTTTATAGACTTAGGCTTCATAGAAAGAGTTCAGTAATGAAAATCTAGAAGTAGGGGATTGAATGTTCTAGGACGAGGCAGTGTGGTATAGTGGGAAAAACATAGGCCTTGACTCTGACAGTCCTAGAGCGATTTACTTATGTCTCTGAAACTCAGTTTCTTCATCTTTAAAATGGGGATAATAATACCTACACTGCCTACCTCACAAGATGGTCATGAGAAAAGTGCTTAGAAAGCACTAAATAAACCTGAGCTAATATTTGGATTATAATAAGCTTCAAGAAATTTCAGACAAAATGTTCTAATGTGACCTAGGTTTTAATTAGAGGACATTGCCTCAGTTCTGTGCATTTTTGACACTAAGCGAAAGTCCACAGGGATTTTTCTTCCAGAGAATTGCTAGGCAAACCACTCAATGATTCCAGGAAGGGAAAAGCTCTGAGCATTTATAGTCTCATTACGACCTTTCAGTACAGAAATAATTTAGAAAGAAAAATGAAACTATTTCAGGAACAAGGAAATTTCTCTCTTTTGTTCGTGCAAACCAATGACACAGTGATTCTTCATAATGGATAGCATTCTATCAGGACAGGGGACCTTCCCAGTGAAAAAAACTGCTCTTTTTTCCAGGAATAACCTGTCTCTCCAACTTGGACTATTGAAATCTTATTTAACAATCAACGAGTCCAATTCAATTGGCACTTCCTCTATAAAGGCTTCTCTCATACCTGCTATTGGTAATGATTCTTCCCCTACCACACACCTCGAACAGCCTTCCACAGCCCTTTGGTTTTCACCCATATAAATTATTTATCATGTAATGTTGTATATTATGATTATTTGTGCTTATATGTTATCCGCTACTAAACTGAAAACTCCAAGAGGGCAGAGGACCAGTCTTATCAAAACTTAGTGTCTCTTCCCAGCACCTAGCTCAGAGCTCTACTCCTACAAAGTGGTTAATAAATATTTGTTAGATGAATTAATGAATTGGTGAATGAGTGAATGAATGGACTGAGGGAGGCTGGGAATTCTGTCATTCCAATATTATATGAGTTGAACAGAAGTGAGTTACTTGTTATAAGTAGTTAATAGATCCATAGTACAGGAGGTTAAGGCCAGCTAGATGGTGCAGTGGATAGAGTAGTGGGCCTGGAGTCAAGAAGACTCATCTTCATGAGTTCAAATCCAGCCCCAGACATTTACTAGCTGTGTGACCCTGGGCAAGTCACTTAACCCTGTTTGCCTCAGTTTCCTCCTCTGTAAAATAATCTATAGAAGGAAATGGCAAACCACTCCAGTATCTTTGCCAAGAAAACCTCAAATGGGGTCACAAAGAGTTAGACACATGACTAAAACGACTAAACAGCAACAAATAAGTAGTGAATAGATCCTTAGTGCATAAGGTTAACCCCAAGAAGAGAAGGCCTAAAACATTAACCTTTTACTCTCCATGGACATGATGCAATATTTATTAAGGCCTTTCAATAAGTCATTCAGTTCAAAAATCATTTATGATGTGCCTGCCATGATTGAGCACTGTTAGAGGCCCCCAGAATAAAAAATAAAATAAAAACACAACTTCTACCCTCAAGGAGCCTACAATCTAACATAAGAAGTCACTTTTAGTCTGAGCTCACAATAAATACTTTGGAGGACAGTCTATATATACTTTATTTTTCCTCAAAAGACTCTACTTTGCTTTAGATCTCTTGGAATCAAGGGCTCTTCTATGGCTATGAAAGAGGACACTCTTCTCAGCCTTCCCCACGGTTACTCACGACAGTCAAAATAAGTGGTAGATGTTCTGTTTTTATACACATACACACATACACACACGCATATATATATACACATATACATATGTACACAGAGATATATATGTATAGATTTTGATAGATAATAATTTTAATATGTCAGATATATATCTTAACACATATATACGTTACATTTGTACATTGCTTTAAGGCTTATAAAGCACTCTCCCAGAACTCTGTAAGGCAGGCAGTGTCAGTATCATTGTCCCTATTTTATAGATAAAGAAATGGAGGCTCAGGGATATAGACTGATTTGGACCAAAGACCGTTGGTTAACTGACAGAGCCAAGACTTCAACCAAAGCCTTCTAACCACCCAGCCCACATTCTTCCCGCTCTGCCATCCTAATCCTCCCAACACATATGTACACACACACACACACACACACACACACACACACACACACAGAGTCCTCTGCCATCCCATGGCTGTCTAACCTTGTCATATTTTAACCGTTCACTCAAGCTGCATACTTTTACAACAGAGGGGCCCTGGCAGGTATCGATTTTTATTAAGCTTGCATTAAGCACTTAGCAGAAGGCAGCAATAAATTAGTAACCACCTCAATGCTTTCCAAGTTTAGCTAAAGTGGAACACAGCAGAGTTCTGAGACGCATACCAAATATGCCCTATTTTGAGGAAGCTAACAGAGAAAAAAGAAAGATAGATAAAAGCAAGGAAGACAGGAGGGAGAAGAAAACTGAAAAAGGAAGAGGGAAAAGTAATAGTAAGAATTCACATTTTTATGGCTACTTTCGGATTTATAAAATACTTATTGGGAGACGGGCAATGGAATTATTATTACCCCCATTTTACAGATGAGGAAACTGAGGCTCAGAAAGGTAAAGTCAATTAGTTAATCAATCAAGTATTTAGTAAATGCCTCCTTTGTTCCAGACACTGTGCTAATTGCTATGGATACAAATACAAAAAAAAAGCTAGACAAGGAGCTGCCCTCAAGAAGCTTACATTCTCCCAGGGCAATACAGCATATCCATAAATTGAGTAAAAACAGGATATGCAGAGTGTCCCAAAAGTCTTTGTGCAGTTTTAAGCTAGCTACTGTACTAAGACTTTTGGGACACCCCAGAAACAAAATAAAAACAAAGCATTTTGAGAGTGGAGTAAAAACAACCAACCAGAAGAATCAAGAAAAGCCTTTTGAGTTAGGTGAAATTTACTCTGAGCCTTAAAGGGTTCCAACAGATGGAGGCAAGGAGGGAGAGCATTCCAGGCAGTGAATACAGCTTATGGAGGCAGGAGATGTAATCTCATAAACAGGTAACAGCAAATAGGGCAGTTTGGCTGGAGGATAGAGTATATGAGGAGGGAATAACATGTAATCAGCTTAGAAAGGTAGGCTAGAGCCAGACTGTAAGGGATTTTAAATGCCAAGCAAAAGAATTTATAGTTTATCCCTGAGGCAATAGGGAGCCACTGGCTGTTTGTGAATAGGACAGGAACGCAGTCAGACCAGCGCTTTAGGAATGTCTATTTAGCAGTCCAGTGGAAAATGGATTGGGTAAGGTTTGCAAACATGAGTAGAATGGTGGCGCCTTCAAGAGATAAAGTCATAAGGAGGGATTAGTTGGGCGAAAACATTAGTTCTGTTGAAAATGTTCAGTTTTAGATCTCTCTGAGATATCCAGGAGGACATATCAAGCAAGAAAATGGAAATGCAAGACTGGAGTTCAGGAAGGAAGGAAATTAACATTTATTAAGTCCCTACTGTATGCCAGGCACTGTACTAAGCACTTTACAAATATCATCTTGTTCGATCCTCACAACACCCATGTGGGGTAGGTCCTATTATCATCCCCATTTTATAGATGAGGTGGACTGAGGTGATTTAGGATCACACAGCTAGTAAGCATCTGAGGTTGGATTTGAACTGAGGTCTTCCTCATTCAAGGCCCAGTGTAACTATGTGCTACCTAGCTTCCTCTAGGAGAAAGATGAGGGTTAGATATGTAGATGGGAGGCACCTGCATAGAGATGATCATCGAATCTGTTGGAGGCACTAAGATCACCAAGAGGAACAGACAGAGAAAAAGAAGGTACCCAGGACAGAACGCTGGAGTTGTTGTTCAGTCCACGTCCAACTCTTTGTGACCCTGTGGACCATAACACATCAATACCGTCCTTGGGGTTTTCTTTTGCACAGATACTGTTTCCTTCTCCAGTAGATTAAAGAAAAGTGACTTGCCCAGGGTCACACAGCTAGTAAATGTCTGAGATCAAATTTGAACTCAGGTCTTCCTGACTCCAGGCCCTGCTCTCTGTCCCCTGAGCCACCTAGCTACTCTCACCTATGATGGATGGGATGGCTGTCAGACAGATAGGAAGAGAATCATGACAGATGTGACATAAAAACCCAAGAAACAAAGTTTCCAGAAGGAAGTAACTGGTCAACAGTGTCAGACATTAAAAGGAGATTAACATGGGTGAGGTCTGAGGGAAAAACTATTACGTTTAATAATAAAGAGCTCATTGGTGACCTCAGAGAGTATAGATTCAAATGGACCTCGGAAGAAGCTTGATTATAAGGAGTTGAGAAGTGAGTGGGAAGTGAGAAAGTAGAGGTGATAGGTATAGATAGTTTCTTATATGAATTTGGCTGTGAAGGGAAATGGGGTGGGGGATAAGCATTTATTAAATACCTACTAAGTGCCAAGCACTGTGCTAAGCACTTTATAAACATTATCTCATTTGATCCTCACAACAATCCTGGAAGGTAAGTGCCATTATTATCCCCATTTTATGGTTGAAGAAACAGACAAATAAGTGAAGTGACTTGCCCAGGGTCACTTAGCTCGTAAGTGTCTTGAGGCCAGATTTGAACTCAGGTTTCCTGACTCTAGGCCCAGTGTTCTATCCACTGGATGGAGAGGCACAGAGGAGAGAGTTATAGTATGATGGCTTGATGAGATGGTAAGATCAAGTGAAGTGGAGTGTTTTTGTTAGGGTTTTTTTTGTTTGTTTGTTTGTTTTTAGGCTAGGGGAGATCTGTGCATGGCTATAGATAGCACAAGCTAATTAGTGGATAAGGAGAGTGTGAAAATTAGGGGGAGACATAATCAAAGGTGCAAGCTTGTAGAGGAGACAGGAGGGGATGGGATCAAAGGCAAAAAATAGAGGGCTTGGTATTGGCAAGGAAAAGGGTCAGCTCGTCCTCCAAGAATGGAGTAAAAGAAGAGAAAATGAGGGAAAGGGTGACTTTAAGGGGATGTTTAAAATGTGGAACTGTGGAGGAGGGGAAATTCCTGATAGATGGCCTCAGACTTTTCAGTAAAGTATGAGGCGGGATCCTCTGCTCAGAAAGCATAGAGAAGGGCCGGTGTGGGGGGTGAGAGGACAGAAGAGAAGGTTTGGAATTGGCTTTGACAAAGCCAAAGAGTCAGAGAGTCCTGGAGCAAAGCTGGCTCTTGCTACATAGCAAAATATATGAATATAACATATAAAACTAAGCAAAATAAAGTACAAGCGGCATTCTTTAAGTTGTAAGGTTAAAATCTAATTTTGTGGATAATGTGGAAAGAATTAGAAATGCCAACTTTGGTGAGGATGGAATTCCAGTTTAGGATGGGATCAGTAAAAAGAAATGGACTCGGTACTTCTTTTTGCTTGTGCTTTTACTTATTGGTTCATTCGAAGTATAGTCATAAGGGTCCAAGCCTTACTTCCCCCAGTTAGGTCAAATACCCCTAAAGGTACAAGGCCTATGTCATCATTCCTCCTAGAATCCCCAGCACCTGCCTCGGTGGCTTTCCCATAGTAGGCAACCAACAAATGTTTGTTAAATTGATTATAAATTACAAAAAATCTAACACAAATATTTACCAATTCCTAAGCCTGGGTTCATTTAGAATAAAATAAGGAGGTTTGTTGTTATTGTTGTTTTTTTATCTTAATGCCATTTTGATGTCTTCCCAATACTGAATATTCCCCATCCCCACCCACTGCTCCCTGGCAGAGGCTGACGACAACCAAGACATAGAGGAAATTGGAGGAAATAGAAGAGGACCTTCTCTGCACCTGGAATGTCTCCAGCTAATTAAGGAAAAGTGTTGATAGTTCCCAACTCTAACCTCTTCTAGACTATTGAAGGCAGCATGGGAACCAGCAAAGGAAGTAACAAAGGATCATTAAAGTTTAGTGATAAGGAGACAGAAGACCCTCCAGGGGAATATATTTAGTTTGCCAGCTCTTTAAAACACAAGGACAACCTTCAGTCTCTTAAAGAGAACATGCATGGCAGTACAGAAAGGCACATTTTCACACCTGAAATTGATGTTTCTCAACAGTACTTTTCCACAGTAGTAGTTAACAAATTCCTTTTAGTTAACTATCCCCCCTCCTCCTATTCCCAGAACCAATGCATACATACACATATACATACATACATACATATATACATATGTATGAGTGTATATATATCTCTGAAACTCATAAGGAAAAATGGCATGAGAGAAATGGAGGGGAACCACACTAAATAATACTACAGAGAGTTTCATTCTGTTGTTCTAATCTCCTTACTATGCAGAAAGCTACTCTTCTTGACTTAGGTGACAACCATTTCCATTAGTACAGACCTCTCTGACCATGTCTAGTATAGTGGAACAATGACTTTGACATGATTCAGGGAAATGGAATTGGTCTCTTTCTGTGATGGAAGACCTGAACCAGGCCTCTATACCAGACATCTCTGCATGCTGATGTGAGAAAAGCTAATTCCAAGACTCATTCCTTTTTTTTCTGGTCTCTGTTAATCCAGATTGCAAGGAAACATTTCTAAAATGGGACTTGATTTGTTTTTGTGTTCCCAGGACCTAGCATAGTGACAGACACATAAATGCTGCTTAATATAGGCCTGTCAATTGGTTGGTTGGGGTTTAGTGGTTTGTTCACTGGTCACTGGTTTGATTTGGCTAAAAGTGTAACAGAATGTCTGGGCCACTGTTTCTGAGACTGAGTAGCCTTGTACTCCAAGTGATGTATTGATAAAGCTGGAAGAGGCTTGGTAGATCATATGGTCCAACCCTCCCACTGGCCTGGAGAGGTTAAAGGATGTGCCCAAAGCCACAGAGGCACTTAGTGACAAAGTCAATAAAACATGTGTTTTCTGATTTCTGGTCCAGCCATCTCTCCAAGACATCAATGCTATATATATAATAGCCAGCATTTCTATAGGTACTCACTGTAAAGTTTAAAAAGAGCTGTATGGTAATTTTACCTCATTTGATCCTCCCAACAATCCTATGTGGTAGGTGCTGTTATTACCCCCCATTTTACAGATTTGGAAACTGAGGCTTAAAGATGTTAAGTGATTTGCTCAGTCATACAGCTAGTATGTGGCTGAATTTGACTTCAGGTCTTCCTGTCTAGCATTCTACCTACTGTATCACCAAACTGCTACATCATGCTCTTTCTTCATATTAACAGCAGTACTTCTTTTAAAATGATCACCATATTTGGAAAATCTTTCCAAGAAAGATCCACATTACTTACTTAGAAGAACAAGTATATAAAAAAGTCAATGTTTTTCAATCAAAATCTGTCTTGGAGCAGAGGTTTTCTTGGCATATTAGATACTGGAGTGGTTTACCATTTTCCTTCTCCAGCTTATTTTAAAGATGAGAAAATTGAGGCAAACAAGGTTAAGTGAACTGCCTAGTGTCACACAGCTAAGTCTGATTTGAACTCAGGAAGATGAGTTTTTCTGATTCCAGGCCTGGCACTCTACCTACTGTGCCACCTGGCTGACCCTGAAGCAGAGAAAAGTCACAAGGACATAGAAATCTCTAACAGTTCACTGATGTTTCATGCCAAAGATCTTCTTTAGGTCCCCTTTTCTTTGACTGAATTCCTTCTTGGTCTGATCCAAAATTAGTCCACCCCAAAGCTTGTGATCCCTTTGGTTTCTGGGATTCACCTCTTCCTCCTTCCCCTTGCAGAAAGAAGTAGAATTCAAATTCATTCCTTGTCCTCCTTCCACTCTTTAGCATACAAGAAGGGTAGCCCCTGGGTTGGTCTAGTGAATTTTGCTTGGACCTAGGGAGTCTCCAGCAGGATTCATTTAGACCTCAGAGGACTTCAGGCTGGCAGTTTCCTGTTTCTGGCAGGAAAGAGTTCAATGGGTCATTCCCATCTCCCCACCTCCAAATTCAGGTCCTTCATTATTCTGCATGGTTTTCTTTTTGGAGTTAGCAGACAAACATTTGGACCCCTGCCAAAACAGAATACTTTCATGTTCCTGCTCCAAAATGGGAAAACCTTTATCCAAAATGGACTACATATTGTTTTCCCAAAATGCTCTATATTTTCTGTGCTTTTATTCAGCTTGCTCTTTCTCCTTGGAACACCGTCACCCTTCAAAATCTTACCTCTCCTTCATGGCCCAGTTCCTTATAAAGTATGTTTTATTTTGTTTTATTTTGCAGATACATAAAAATACCATTCAAGAAAATCACACCAGGGAACCTGCTTTAACATAACAGGGATATAGTCTCAGGGTTACAGACCATGCAGCATTTTGAGCACACATTCCTATGCAAAGATGCTGCTTTCAACATTAATGGCCATCCCCATTGAGGGAAGGCTTCTCCCTGGATGACATTAATACTTGACATTTACAAAGCACTTTACCTAAATTATCTCATCTGAGATTTATAACAATCCCGTGAGAGAGGTACTCCAGGTATTATTATCCCCATTTTACAGTTTAGGAAGGGGAGGCTTCAAGAGTTGCAATGAAATCTTCAGAATCCAACTCAAAAAGCATCCTTATACATATATATTTCCTTCCTGACCCCTCTCCCTCAAACCAGAAGTGGTCATCTCTATTCCTCATAATACATTTTTCATATTTCTTTTCTGTTTTCTTGTTCTATATTTATTTCCATATTTGGCTTATACTCTTACTAGCTTACAGACTGTGCAGTAGAAGTAGGCATGTCATATTTACCCTTATATTCATTATGACACCTAGCCTAGTCTTCTGCACACAGTGAGTAATCAATAAATACTGAATAAATGAGTGGATGAATAAATGAAAGCTAGAAATCAACATTTGTTTTCAAAGCTCCAGAAAGTCAAAGATCACGTCATCTGTGTCCAATGTAACTCCTTGGAAAGGGTGCCAAGGACAATTTTTAATTCTATGAATAATAACAATAATTCACATTTATGTAAATGATTAGAAGTTTACATAGTGATTTCCTCATGACAAACCTGTGAAGTCACTAGTACAAATCTTATATTACATTTTACAAAGGAATAAACTGAAGCACAGGGAGGTGAGAGGACTTAATAAAGGTCACAGAATTTGTAAAAGTCCAGGCTAAGATTTGAACTCACATCCTTTGACACGAGGCTCAGTGCTCTTTCCACAGTGAGAATTTAGTGAATATGCTCGTGTGATTGATTGTTGACTTTTCCCATCTCCAGGGTGGCCCCGTGAGTGGCAAGAGTGTACCCTACTAGGTAAGTGTCCTCACTTACTTCCATGCCCCCTCCCTCCCCTGGCACAGCTAGCACACACAGTCCCAGCAGCCCGGATTGCCTCAGGTGAGGTGTAACGAAGAATCAAATCCCTTGATGGAATCTTCTGTAGATGTTACCATTTCACATAATGTTCCCTTCCGATTCAATGCTCCCCACTTGGTGTTTTCCTTGACCACATTTTTCTTGATTGTTTGTGCTGACTTGTTCTTAGTCATGCCTTTCGATGGCTCGGGGGGGCATATCTCTGGCTGTCTTTCTGGATCACTACCTATTGTAACTCACCCACCCACATTCTACACCACGGTCACAGTACCCTTGCCCTTCTGCTCAGGTTATATATTTCTTTAGTAATGATCCCTTTTTTTCCTAATAAATCATAGCTAAAAGTATGATGTTAGGCTCTTCTGTTTAGGAGACATTTTTTGTGTTCTTTCCTTTTTTTTCCCTAATTCAACACACTGAAAGGGAATATGTATCTGACAAAGATCTGAATCAGTAAATATACAGCTACTGACTTGTGTTGTTTCACTTTGGCCCTGATCAAGATTTCCACGGCCTTACTCTTCCTCTAAATATGAAAAGCCTTGACGTGTACTCTTCTGCCTGTCATGAAAGTTATCTGACCATGGAATCTAATGGATCAACAACTTTCAGAACCTTTCATCCATCGCTACTTATCAATAACACCCTCTTAAACTTACTCAACTGACTGGTTTATTTACTGCCTTAAAAAGCCTGAAGAGATACATGTATTTGGAATTTTCTAATGGCAGAGCCGAGAACAAAAGTCAAGAGAGAGGTTCTTATGTGAATTCACGCTTCAGGTATAAAATTAAGCTATGGGGGTATGTATTGGTTTTTTTCAATGTTGTTGTGGGTTTTTTTCCCCCTAACTCCCAAAAGATAAGCATGCTAAGTAATGAAGGGCTGAATGTGGAGGTGGAGGAGTGGGGAAGAAAGGTGGGAGTGACCTAAGAAATCTTTCCTGACAAAAACAGGGGGAATTGCCCAGCTGAAGTTTCCTCCGAGATGTAAGTGAATCCTGCCTGGACCTCCTTAGGTCCAAGTGACAGCAAGCAAAGTCTGGGGAAAGAATTCAGTTCAACAAACACATATTAAGCACCTCCTATGTACCAGACACCATGCTAGGTATTAGATATACAGATGTTAAAAATGGCAACAATCTGTGCCCCCTTATATTCTACCTGTAGTCAAGGGGGTCTTAGCTTGGAGGGAGAAGATCTGAGTTAAAATCTGGTTCTGATGCTTTATAGCTGGGTATCCACAGACAAGTCACTTAACTGCCCTTAGTCTCAATTTCCTCATCCATAAAATGGGAATAAAAATATATTTCTTTCACAAGGTTGTTGGGAGGATAGATCTTTGTAAATCTTAACCTTTTAAATAAATGTGAATTATTATTATCCTTGTGAAATACTACCAATGTCAGTTGACAAGAAAAAAAGTATATTTATAAAGCAAAGATTAGGAGTCAATAATGTAATCTCTCCTTGTCCCTCCTATTCTCCGCTGATTTATGGAGTAAGTGACCTTAGGAAAGTCACTTGAACTTTATAAGAATTCCCCAAGGGCAAGATGAGGATGATATGTAACTGGGTGATCTTGAGAGGCCAAGATGAAGATATGATGTAAGAGTCAGAATTTTTTTTCATATACTCATGTCAAAAAGCAAAAGAAATACATTTTCTAGTATTCAGTTTTCCTTTTAAAAAGTTCTGAGATCTCAAACTGAGAAGCATAAGAAGAAAATTAACTGTGTGTTTTAATAACATAAACCAGACTAAGGTTTGAGATCCATAACAAAAGTGACTGTTTTCAGAATTAGCAAATGGCTTGCCCACTGCCAAATAAGCCTCCTTGTCCTCTGCCCAAATTATCCTGTAATAGTCTAGTTTAGGAAATCCATATTCACCTATTCAAAAGACCAAGCAGAAACGGAAATCCATTCTTATTATAAGTCTCTAGATTTGTTTTCCTAAAATATCCAACAGACAATTAACCAAACCATGAAATAACTACCTAGGGGTGCATTTGTTTATTTATTATTCAGTTCATATGACTCTTAGTCTGTTACAGATCAGGAAGACTTAAAAGCAAATAATACAGACCACATATAATAAGAGAGAGGTAGAGTTTTACATTGTACACATATTTTAACCGCAGTATAACATGACAGTGCCGTAAACATTATTTCTAATATAAGTTTACAAATGGTCCTTTTCATTAACCATTTTTCTGGTCCTGTGGCTGACATCACTGTAATCATTATAAACTCCTACATTGTGCCAAGTGACATTTGAGGTAATGTCCAAAGCTGACATGCCCTTTGTGCTGTAAGAATTTATAGTTTAGTTTTGTCATCATCATCAATGATTATCATGACATCATAGGATCATAAGATAACTGATTAGAGCTGGAAAGGAACTCAGAGGTCATCTACTCTAAATCTCCATTTTACAGTTGAGGAAACCATGGTGTAGAGAGGTTAAGTGACTCATCCGAGGTCACATAGGTCGCAAGTATCAAAAAAAGGATTTGAAATTAAGTCCTCTGATGGCAGACTTCCTCCTGACTCTACTATGTGTGGAGATACAGACCATGCAAAATATTGATTTTTAAACATGAAGAGAAAATTTCACATTTGCTCATTTATTTTTAATTGTTTCAATTGTGATATGTGGAGCAAAAATTAGAAGTTAATTCAATTTGGCAATCATTTATTAAATGCCTGCCGTTGTGTGCATACAGAAACAAAAATAAAATGGCCCCTGCCCTCAAGGAGCTTATATTCTATTGGAGGAAACATATGTACATGTAAAAAGGGGTTGTGGGTCAGAATGATTAGAGGGTGCAGCACTTGGACAGAACCTTGAAGGAAAGTAGAGATTCTAAAGAGGTGGAGATAAGGAAAGAGGGCACTGCAGTAATGGAGTACACTGCCAGTGAAGATGTAAATGAAAAAGATGGAAGGCCATGTACAGACAGCAACAAAGAGACCAGTTTGGCTAGATTGTAGAGTGAATAAAGGACAGTAATGTGCAATAAGGATAGCTAGGGGACAAAGTGGCTAGAGCACTGGGCCTGGAGTCAGGAAGACCCGAGTTCAAATTTGGCTTTCAGACACTTACTAGCTATGTGACCCTGGGCAAGTCACTTTACTCAGTTTGCCTCAATTCCTCATCTGTAAAATGTGCTGGAGAAGGAAATGGCAACCCACTCTAGTATTTTTGCCAAGAAAAGTTGGGAGGATGGGTTCAAGCCAGATTGTGAAACCTTCAAACACCAGGAGAGCTGATACCTTATCGTAGCGATAATAAGAAGCTACTGAAGATTCTTGGATAGGGGGAATGATCAAACTTGGGCTTTAGGAATATCCTTTTGGCAGTTGTGTAGAGAACAAACTGGAAAGGAAAAAGCCTCAAAGCCAGGAGACCAGTTAGGAATCTGTTAACATCATCAGACTAGAGGTTAGGAAGGCAGGAAACTGAGATGGTTACAGTATGAGCAGAGAGGAGCCAGATGGGGAGGTGGAATCAATGAGACCTGCTGCTGATCAGAAGCAAGACTTGGATGATGAGGAACGAATTAAGGGTGACTTTGAGGTTGTAAACCAGAATAATATTGAGAATAGAATGGGAGTATGGGGAAGAGGGGAAAGAAAGGCAAAAACTGAAAGAGAAAGGAGCATTTAAAAAACAATTTTGATATTTTAAGTCATGTATGAACTATGCCCAAGAAACATAAATCCAAGTTATGCTTCCTTCAATTTCTAACCAAAATGTTTAAAATCTTCAATATCATATAATGAAAAAAAATCACCAATCTGAAAGTCAGAAGACTCAAGTTCCAGGCTCTGTTATCAGCTAGTTTTATAACTTGAGCAAATCACTCAAGGATTTGATACAAATACAAAACACTTTTTGTACCTGAACTTCCACATCTATAAAATGAGAGGGTTGGAAGAGATGATCTTTAAAATCTTTCCCAGTTCTAAAATGTTAATAGATTTCAAAAAGAAAAAAATGAAAACACTATGCCATTCAGAGCAGCTACCCAGTTCATCCCATAAAGATTGATTCTGAAGATCTGCCAAGACAATTCAATAATCATTATCTACTTTGACTGATTTTGTGGGGATGAATGACGTAGTTAGAAGAAAAGAGGAGTAAACCTTTTGTGACTCTGATATCCTGATTAGGCAACGAAAGGATTTATTTCTTCTTCTAGTTGATAGTACTTTGAAAAAGAAAACATCCAATAGACAAGAACAGTTGGCTCCAACAGATGTTGTCAAAGAACCACATTTGGTTTTTCTGGACCATGCTTTATGATGCCAGAATGATGAGTTCCTGGAAAGGAATCCTGAGTCCCTAGCAAAGACTGGGGAAAATGTTTGTCATATTTGCTAAACTAAACAGGCTAGCTTTAAAGTGAAATTTGAGGGGGAGGGAGTAAATGCCTACAGAAAAATGTAAGACCGTATATTATGGAGGATGATATGTTTGACGATGAAAGAATAGAAGTGCATAAAGTGACCAGTATTTCACAAGATGCAATAACAGGGAAGAAAGCTGGTCTTGAAACATTAGAAGACTTTAAAATATTACCAAGACTTTCTTAGAATGGACAATAGAATGATATCCTTTATATTCAAATGAATAGAAGAACAAATATAGAGATTACAAAGTATACATGCATATTGAAATCCATATGTCCCAGGGCAGAGGTTTTTAATCGTGACTGGATCATAGATAAATTTCAGGGGTCCGTGAACTTGGATGGGTAAAACATTACATCTTTAACTTCATTAACTTTTGGTTTCTTTTGTAATTCTATGTACTTTATTTTAAGTAATTTCAAATATTATTCTGAGAAGGGATCTGTAGGTTTCACCATATTGCCAAAAGGGTCTATGACACACAAAAGGTTAAGAGCCACTGTTCTGGGATAATAATATGGTACAGAACATCTGGGCAAGAATAAAAGAAAGTAGAACTAGCAATCATATCATGGTAGATTTAGATGTCAGTCCAAATGGTAGTGATGATATCATTGATAAAGCTGATAAGAATATAGCACTTTAAGGCTTACAAAACACTTCACAAGATGTCACAGTAGAAAGAGTGTTGAATTTTGGAATCAGAAGACCTGGGTTCAAATCCAGGTTCTAAGTCTTTTTATGTTTATTACTTTGGAAAAGTCACTTAACCTTTCTGTGATTCAGAGGTCATTATAAATCCTTGTACATATTTAGACTAACAGTAGATCTGTCTGAACAACAACTGTACATAAAAGACCTTAACTACAAGCTCAATATAAACCACTGTTGTGATATAGCTGTCTCCCCAAAAAGAAAGACTGATTGTCTTAAAGGAGAGAAGGAATCCGTGAGGCAGAGATGAAGAGGAGGTGCTTTCTGGGAATGGGAGAATGGGGCAAATGGAGGTAGGCCCCACGCAATACTAGAATGACTATAGCCCATTAGCGTTTGTGTGATCTGGCTCTCCTTGGACAAAAATGATTTAATTCAGAATATTATTTTCTAGACCTAATTAGGAAATTCTTCAAGAACATTTGGGTTCCATCTTTCCGTGGAATTTTTATATGGCAGAGTTGTGCTGAAAGAATTTCCTTCTAATCAAAGAAGAATAGGCTCTTAAAAAATCTCTGCAGGCCATCACTGTCAAGTTTCAAAGTCCCTTATACCAACTTGGCACGCCACGTAGAAAAAGATGAAGCACCGGTTTTTGTAGGAGGTGTTATCAGTATTATTGCCCATACCCTCTCTATGTTCACACATCATTGGCCACTCACAATACTATGCTCACAAACAATCCTATAAGAAAAGCACAGAATCATATAGTCATCTGTTCAGAACTGGAAAAGATCTCCTCTAGTACCCTACCATTTTACAGATGAGAAAACTGAGGCCCAGAGAAGTCACACAAGCAGTCGATGAGGAGTATTGAACCCAGGTTTGTTGTTCACTTGTTTCAATCATATCCAACTTGTGACCCCATTTGGGGTTTTCTTGGCAAAAATATTGGAAGGTTTGCCATTTCCTTCTCCAGCTCATTTTACAGATGAGGAAACTGAGGCAAACTGGGTTAAGTGATATGCCCAAGGTCACACTGCTAGTAAGTGTCTGAGGCTGGATTTGAACTCAAGTCTTCCTAAGCTCTATCCACTGTGCCACCTAGCTGCTCTGAACCCAGGTTATCTGACTCTAAATCCTCTGCTTTTCCCCCTATACCAGGCTGCCCCTCAATAGACATTTTACTTAAATTTTTCATCTGATGTTTTAAAAATTCTGCTTTGTAAGTCTCAAAGTTTTACCCATTAATTCTCAGCACCAAAGGCCTGAAAAATTTTTGTTTTCAACAATTACTCACCCCACCCCGTTTATCTAGGGCATATAAGAAATACTAACATCTTCCATGAGCAATATTATTTTTTAGGTTCTCCATGTTTGGAACAGTAACTAATCATTTAAAGAATCCTTACTGCAAACAAAAATGAAAATCGTTGTTCTCCGTTTTTAAGACAATTGCAGGGATGATCTTTGATATACCTCGTTTAGGCCCTTTGGAAAGAAAACAAATCAATCAATGATTTCAGCCTGTTCTAGGGCTAAATCAGAATATTTGAAAACTTACCATAAGTAGCTTGCACAAACACTTACTGTACCTGAAGTTTAAAAAGGAATTTGCTTGCATTTCAGTGGGTCAGTATGGGTAAAGCTTGGTCCACAAAACAGAGCAGGCAGAGTCTTAGGAGGTCAGTAGCTGGGAAGAGTTTATGGAAAAGTCAGACCACTGCTGAGTTCCGCACCTCCAAGTTCTAAAAGGCCAAGTTATCACAAGTCCATTTTGCACATATTGGATAGCCTTCTGGGATGGCCCAATAGGGCTTCCTCAGAACTGTTAGACTGGAATGAAAACATCACTCTCCTCCTTTTTGGGGTCCTTGATCTGACATTGGCTGCCGATGGGAACAAATGGCATTATTTGGATACTGAGGCTGGACTAGGCTCTCAAGGCAGAGTTCCCACTAGAATTCTACAACCTAAGTTCTTGTTCTTGGTACGCTGAGCTTGAGACCTGTCTAGCAGGGATTGGTTATTGGATGTTTCTAACCTAGCCTGTTAAGACAGTATACCCAATAATGAAACAGCAAAGGACAGGAAATTGAATGAACATCGAAATGCATCTTTTGGGGGTGGGGAAGGGAAGAGAATCAGGGTGAAGTGACTTGCCCAGGGTCACACAGCTAGTAAGTGTCTGGGGTCAGATTTGAACTCCAGACACCAGGGCTAGTACTCAATCTACTGTACCACCATCAAATTGCGTCTTAACAAATTCTTTCACTTTGGACCACAGCAGCAACATTTTGGGGTTGTATATTGAAAGCATCTATTTGTCATCTTTTGTTGTCCTGTTTATTTCCCTTTTTGTATTTATTTTTATTTTTCCTCTGTCTTCTTCCAGGCCCACTCAGGTGCCACCTTCTCTTTGATGCCTCCCCTGACTCCCCCCCCCAAGAAGTGACATCTTCCTCCTTGAATTTTTCTAGCAACTCAGACCTCTCCTATGTACTTAATCATTTCCTAACTCATTTTATCAATGTTTATGTTGATAGTCCATCACCCCTACTAGGCTAGAAAGAACTATGTCAGTCTTCAAATTTGTTTCCTGGGGCCTAATATAATCTTTTTTTTTTAAGGTAGATACATAATAAACTTTTGTTAAATTGAGAGGCATCACCACAGAATAGAGCACTAGACTCTGCGTTGGGGAAACCTGGGGAAATACTTACTAGCTATGTGATCCTGGGCAAATCACTTAACCTTAGGCAGCTAGATGGCACAGTCTATAGAGTGCTAGGCCTGGAGTCAGGAAGACCTGAGTTCAAATATGGCCTCTGACACTTAACTCGCTATGTAACCCTGGACAAGCCATTTAATCTCTGTTTGCTTCAGTTTCCTCAACTGTAAAATGGGAATAATGGCAGTAGGGGCCTTACAGATTTGTTGTGAGGATCAATTGCAATAATATTTCTAAAGCACTTAGCCCAGTACCAGGCACAGAGTAGGTGCTATATAAATGTTTGTTCCCTTCTCAGCCCCATCATCTGTAAAATGGAGATAATAGTCGTACTAACCTCAAAGAGTTATTGTGAGGAGCAAATGAGATACCGAAGCACTTTGTAAATTTTCAAGTGCGAAACCATTGTTATCTGCTATGAAACTGATTTGAATTAAATTGTTAGAATCCTTCTCTAAACCAAACTGTGATGGAACCCTCACAATAAAATCTTAAATGATTTCTAAAAGTGCCTATTATTAAGGTTCCCAAACATAAATAACGTGAGGGACCGTATAAAGTAGAAAAAATGCTGAACCTGGAAACTAGGGAGAAATGGCTTCCAATCCCACCTTACTAGCATATACAACAATAGATGAGTCACCTAACCCCTCTCAGCTTCAGGTTTTTCATCTGTAAAATGGAGATTATAATATCTAAAATGTCTACTTTACAGCATTGTTGTGAAGATCACAGAACTTGATTCAGAGGGGACCTCAGTTGTGTTCTAGTTCAAGTTATGCTTTATCAGGAATCCCCTCCAAAACATACTCATCAAGTATTCATTCAACTCTTATTGAATCCTCTATTTCTCAGGGCATCACTTTTGATGGCACTAACCATTAGAAAGATGGGAGTTTTTCCCCCTTACAATCAAGGCCAAATTTGCCATGTTCAGCTCTTACCTGCCTAGTATGACCAAAGAAAACTAGTCTATTCCAGTTGACAGCCCTTTTCAGGGGTGGAGAACCTATGGCCTTGAGGCCACATGTAGCCTTTCAGATCCTTGACTGAGTCCAAGTCTTACAGAACAAATCCCCTTAATAAAAGTTTATATTCAGTAAAAAGGGCCGCACTTGAGGACCTAGAAAGTTCCCCATCCCTGCTTTAAATACTTAGACAATTATCTTAAATACTTAATATCTTAAATACTTGACAATGTTCTTCCCAGGTTTTCTCCAGGCTAAACATCCCCAAATCAAAAGATATAATGTATAAAGTATTTTAAAATTTTAAAACACTGTATCTGTCATTATTATAATATAAAACTTTTTAAAAATTTTTTTCAGAATATTTTTTGAATCTTAAAAATTCTAAATACTGTATTTAATTCAAAAGTTGTAATTATTTTTATAAATAATAAATATTTTCTTCTACTGAATGGTAACCTCACAGACATTATGTCTGTGTCACTCTTCAGGTTAACAGAAAGATCCTACCCCCATAGAGAAGAGAGTTCCAGGATAAACTATTTAGTACACATTGTTCAGCCATTTGGGCCATGTTGCATTGTATTGGGATCCAGATGGCTGCTCTACTAGAGATGTTAACTGAACAGACTATCTCTAAGTTAACCTGGGTCTTGGAAAATGAGAGTCTTTTCCAAGAGCTATTTCTCCAAAATGGTGTCTATTTCCATCTGCATGGTGCCATAGTATTTTTAGTTTGCTTCTTCTATATCAGGATAGCAAATGCTTCATAAGGTGAACTAGTGCCTTGTGTAAGCATTGGCAAATCAGTTTTCGAAACAACTCTCGTCTCATATCCGAGAGCAAACACTTGTGGTTTACTCTATGAATAGCCTGGCCTGCATCTGAATCTGGAGCTCAACACAAGTGCCTTTGTTTCAACTGATCTCAGCATCAGCTGTAAAAGCTCTCAGACATCTGCCAAGAGCCTCACCATATTGTACCTTACAAGGGAGAGACAAAAGAGCCTTGGAATTATTCAACAAAGCATGATTTCTATGTTCTGTTTACACAATGTTCTGTCCTGTCATCTTGGTGCCAGCAATATTTGACTGAAAGTTGATGGAAAGGTGGTCCACGTGAGGATTATGGGATTAGGTTCCTAATTCATACTTAATAAAGTGGCCTTGCCTGTGGTTGGTGTTGTTGTTGTTGTTCAATTGTTTTCAGTCTTGTCTGACTCTTTGTGACCCCATTTTGGGGTCTTCTTGGCAGAGATACTGGAGTGGTTTGCCATTTCCTTGCTCATTTTACAGATGTGGAAACTGAGGCAAACCAAGTTAAGTGACTTGCCCAGGGTCACACAGCTAATAAGTGTCTGAGGCCAGATTTGCACTCAGGAAGATGAGTCTTCCTGACTCCAGGCCCAGCACTCTATTTATCCATTGCCCCACCTAGCTGCCTATCTGTGGATGTTAGACAGCATTGAAGTTTGGTTTCTCTTCATAATTAGGCAGGATATGGTGATGTGGCTAAATAAATGTAAAAACTCCATTCTGCTTCATCAGGCAGAATGTGATGTGACCAGGAGGCCAAAGGAATGATGAGTCCTCTGTAACTAATAGCAAAATAAGCATCTCAACTGAATGTAACCCCTGTGTTCCTTCCTGCCTTTGCCAACCCCCCCACCATGTTTCCTGCCATCCTGGCATGGTGTTTCTGGGCATGAACACTGAGTAAAGAATATAAACTGTAATACCTATCTGTATTGCAAAAGAAATAGCATGGGCAACATGAAGTACTTTATAGGAATTGTAAGAAACTGAGATTTATTGCGTGTGTTGCCATTTGTTTTGCGTGTCTATTTGCCTCTGCATCACTTTTTATGGCAGCCATATTCTGTAAAGAGAATTCCCTGGAAAGGGCAAAGAGATTTTGGGGCAGGTATGGCACTTACTTGCCACACTACTGACCATGGTGTCCATATGGAATGATGTCCTTTATGATTATACTGAAGTAGCTGCTCAAAGGTGCCTGTGTGCCCTGGAGAAATCTGTATGGTATATTATGGTTTCCACTCTTGGTATGCCTATAGAATTCATCTACTGTTGAGAAAAAAAAAAGGAAATGTCTTCAGTTACATGGGTGGTGCTCCCTTTGAATCCAAAAGAGCACCTAAAGAACTAAACTATTCTTTGCCCAAGAGAACTGGCCTATCCAGAGTTTCAACCAGCAATTATGAACAAAAATTCATTCCAATTTGTTATCTAAGATATAAGGGATCAAGTAATCAGTAATTATTGGCCAGTTCTAGGAACAAGAGTCCTCTGACCCCCTGCTTACTTCCTGAGAAGTCTTGGGCACATTACCAAACCGTTCTGTTCCACCATTTGTGTAGCCCAGATAATAGATGTATGTAATAAAATCTATACCCTGAAAGATAAGAAACACCAAAGAAGTCTAACGTGTTATTTTCTGTTTCTTATGTTTGCTTTCAATTAGTATGCACAGTATGCTCCACTCACCTACAATTCCAACACATGCCTTTCCCCAAAACGATCCCAGGACACCAGTACTCCCACAGCAATGCTGATCAACCGAAATATCCCTGCTTATGACAACCAAACTGGAAGGAGAATAAAAGTAAATTGCTCAGAACCTCAATCATGCCCCAAGTAAATGAAGTCAATGTTGAAAGACAAAATTGGCCAGCCATAGCTGTTTATATCCTGGTGCTTATTATTACATTTTTAGTTTTACTATTCACAGCTGTTATTAATTTGATTTGCTGTGACTTGATTCACTTACTGTTGTAAGCAATTACCAGGATAGGCGTAGTCAGTCCCCAATGTCAAAATGAGTGTATTCTAGAAGTTTGCAAATTGGTGTTTGACTTAAATTGTATTTTTTAACTTAAAAAAATTATTTGATAGGCTAGCCTACAAAAACCCATTTAACCCATAATGTAACAAGTACAGTACTGTACTCTTAAGAGAAAGCCAAAACCTAACTGGAGTGTTAGCTTTTTTTCTTTTCTTTTCTTTTTTTCTTTTCTTTTGTGGGGAGAGACAGGGAGGGTGGGAAGCTTCTTTCAGTGGGGAAAAAATTGTGTAGGAAGGTGCTTTTGGAATTCCAACTTGGGATTGTCCCTCTATTATAGTCGGGGGGGGCGGGTCAGGACTCTAGCAAGGAGGTCTCAGAGGAATTGAGGACTGGGGACAGCCTGAAGGAATGTTAGGGATGCATGGTTATCAGCTTGCATTTATAAAACATATGGTTGATGAGGATTTCTGACAGGAAGGCAAACATCATACAAAACTGACATCTCTTGAACAACCCCCTTTCTTTCTTTCATTACCTGCTAGATCTCAAGTGGAACTCACTTTTTTTGTGGTTTCCCGGGAAATTCCCCCTACAAACTGTCGTGGCAAACTGCCTCTTTCCCTCACCTGCCCACTATTGGACTCCTGGAAATGCTGTCTTTATAGTGATCTCTTCTATCCCTTCCATCTCCTCTCATCTCCTATTAATCAACTAAGGTGTTAGCTATCAGTACTGGTTTGTGCAACTGAGTGTCACAGGCCATTCATCATGTCACTGGACTCCCAGTTGTCCCATCCATTGTAACTACTTTGGGACTTAGACGCTTCTCCAGAAGAGGGTAAAGGGTGGGTAATGCTGAAGTATCTATTACAGGCATATTTTAACTTATACAAAACTTTCATTTGTGTCTTCGTAACCCCAGTGCCTAGCCTAGTGCCTGTATGATGTTAACATATATGATATTAATGCTTATTATATATACACATATATAATTAGCTTTAACTAATGTTTATTGATTGAAAAAGGAAAGCTTAGGGGCTAACTAGAGTCACAGAGGGACATGGAGGAGGATAAGACAGTGGGCGTAGAAAAAATACAACTACATCTTAGACACCTGAAAAGGCAAAGATGGTAGTGAAGGTTGGATATTTGTTAGTCACTAGGGGCAGGTCTCTAGACTTGATCTTCAGACCACAGCAGGAGGAGGAAAGTGGATGATGCTGAAAGAGACTGCTCTCAGGATTTGGCATGCCCAGGTTACAACAAACTCACAACACTTCCTGTTTGCCATGAGGACAATTGGGTTCCATCCTTCAAACCAGAGCTGATCAGTAGTGTAGACAAGGGTCAGGGATTTTATAAGGAAGGCATATTCTTTCTCAGCAGACCAATTTTTTTTAAACTTCTGATGACACAGGTAGAGACTCCGGGAACCAGCCAGGAAGGGCTCACTTTATTATACAACATGAAAGTTTCCAATCTGAAAGATTCCAATAACCAGAGGGAGTGGGGAGTGCCAGGAAGGAAAAGGGGGCACATCCAGAGTAGAGCCAGCCTGTCACCAGAAGGGTGAGACTGCTCCAAACATAGAGGTTTTCTGAAATAACTAGCCCAATCCATTTATTTTTCATTCAAATGAATCATTAAGTTTTCATTGAGTCTATCAGTGTCCCTACACATTTGGAGGAGAAGCATCCCGAGAGGTGTGACACACACAGCAAAAGACAACAGCTAGACAGTTGACTGGCAAGCACCTAACCACGTCTATTTCTCTCTGCCCAGTTCCCATTTCTATTCTCTGCTTTATTCTTATTAGACTGGGCAGATTATGTTGACCAAGGGGCCCTCATTTCTTTTTCAGGCACCTTCACTCTACTCTCCCTCCCCACATTCCAGCCTCCCCTGGCTGTATTTTTAAAATTCTAGCTTGCCTCTGAGAATGCTTATGCAGATACCATTGCTCCGTTTTCTCCTTTCAAAGGATAGCAGCCTCTTCCAGCCTCTTCCAGCCTCTGACAACTACTGCTTCCTGACCCCCATCCACCCAGCCTCCACTATACAGACTTGCCACCAATTGCTGCTCAGGCCCTCTGCTCCCAATTTTATCAGGCATTGACTTCTTAGCAAAAAAATTTTTAGCCAAATCTTAAAAGTAAAACTGGATTAGTTATTGCTAAACTGCCACTATAATTATTCACTGATAATATGTCTGCAATCTCATCTTTGTATATGAAAGACAGCCCATTGTCATGATAGTGAGTGATTTGAAAAGTGAAAGGCATTCAAATGCCCTGTGGTGTAAATATTTAGCAAAGTACTGAAGTAGGAATTAATTTAGGAGACTCTAGCTAAGTATCACAGTTGATACAATATAGAAAAAGAACTGCTTAAATTTTAAAATTAAGTTACAGTTATGTCTTAGGTTGTTTGGACTCCAATTGTATCAAAAATGGATAAAATTAGGACCATCTGTCTATTAGGGACAGATATGGTATGTGGTCCCCTTGCCACATATGCCTATGTGGCACAATATGAGATTTGTCACAGCTAAACACTAAATAGTTGCTATTGGCATGTGACTTACAGGCAATAGGAAATCACTGAAAATGAGGACATCATTTAACTTTTCTGGGTATGAGTTTTCTCAATAATACTAGTAGCTCTTTTTTTTTTTCTTTTGTGAGGCAACTGGGGTTAAGTGAATTGCTCAGAGTGACACAGGTAGTGAGTGCTATGTGTCTGAGGCTGGATTTGAACTCAGGTGTTTCTGAGTCCAGGGCTGTGTGCTCTATCCACTGTGCCACCTACCTGCCCCCAAAGATTAAGAACTCCTACACTAACCTCTTTTTTTTTTGCAAGACAATTGGGGTTAAGTGACTTGCCCAGGGTCACACAGCTATCAAAATAATAATATTGTCTTTCATCTATGAAGAAAACATTCTTGACACTGGAAGAGCAAAGGATAAATTGCTAGACTGGGGGTCAGGACAACCCAGATTCAAATCCTGCCTTAAAGTTTCACCAACCCTTAGCCTCTTTGGGCTTCTTTGGCCTCATCTATAAAATGAGAGGGTTAATTAAACTAGATCACTCTCAAGGTCTCCTCCAGCTCTGAATTGATGATTCTGTAACCCTGAGTTTCCCTGATCCATCTATCTTCTTTCTCCCATTTTCCTTATGAACAGAAACAAAAATTTGCAAAACATCTGCTTGGAGTTAAGGGCTCAGTTCTGAACCATGGAGTAGTATCAGTACATCAAGGAACATCACAGGACTGTGATTTAGCCCTCTGACCAAGATAGCAACCTGTGTAGAATTTAGTCTTAGAAAGCTGACTGGGAGAAGGAAGGGGAAAGAAGTGATGTAAAAAAAAAAATAATAAATTTTTAGAGTTGTCTGAGCCTCAGAAACTCATCCATGGTCATAGTTAATAAGTATCTGAAGGGGGATTTGAACCCAAGGATTCTTGACTTCAAGTGTAGCACCTAGCCACTGTGGCATACTTCTGCTTGGTGATAACAGTTCCATTTTATATAGTTTTACAGTTTATAAAAAGGATTTATCTCATTTGCTTTTCACCACCATCTCAGTTTCTTCATCTGTAAAAACCGCAAAAAGTATTGATGGCTTTAAGACAATGTAGAAGACAGAGGGAGAGAAGATTAATTAGCGATTCACTTATGAAAGGTGAAGCAGCATAAATCAATGTGTTTGGTGGTTGAGGGAGAGGGGAATTAATAGTGAAATTGATCTCACTGAGTTCAAAGTTTCCTTCTGGCTCCAAATTTTATGAACCCCATGACAAAGGTGAGGTAGTACAAGCATTAGTAGTATGGTGGAAAGGATAGAGCTTTGAACTTGGGTCAGGAAGACTTGAGTTTGAATCCAGACTCTGATTCTGTTCACCAATTGTATAACCCATGAGCAAGTCATTAAACTTTCCTAAAGCTTAACTTTTTCATCTACAAAATGAGGATCATATCACTTGTAGTACATATTTCACAAGGTTGTTTTGAAGTTCAAATGTAGTCATATGTGTAGAGTGTTTCCAAAACTTTAAAGTGCTATATAAATCACATGTATTGTTATTATTATTCCTATTTAGGCAGCGTAGTAGAATCAGGAAGACTCATCTTCTCTAGTTCAAGTCTTGCCTCAGACATTTACTAGCTGCCTAACCCTGGGCAAGTCATTTAACCCTGTTTGCCTCTGTTTCCTCATCTGTAAAATGAGATGGAGAAGGAAATGGCAAATCACTCCAGTATCTTTGCCAAAAAAACCCCAAATGAAGTGATGAAGTGTCAGACACAGCCAGAAAATGACTCAACAAGGTTTATCAGGCTGAGGAAAGTTAAGGGACTTCCTTGAGGTCACAGAGGTAACTGGGCCAGGACTCAATTCCAGGTATTCTTGACTCCAAATCAAGGACTCCTTGGATTATTCCTCCTAAAGAGTGAGTCCTTCCATGGCGACCTATTGTAGTTTCCACCACAATTGTTCCACTACAATTATTGTAGTTCTGCCACTGCAGGGGGAGGACAGAAGACTTAAGTGTTAAGACAACTACAGATTAGTTGTACCTATGGGGTACATATGTTGAGTGATTCAGAAACAAGATCCAAGACCAAATTGAGTCAGAACTACAAGACAGGCTCTAGACAACACCGGGCTGTCAGAGGCAAGACTCAAACTAATATGGAGTCAGACAAAGAAAATCATCATATGAAAGATTAGGGTTGAGGATAAACAGATCAAGGAACTGGAAATGATGGGGTGGGGCCTGGGGGAAATTCAGTGAATGACTGAGCACAAAAGCCAAGTTCCACAAAGTGAGTAAGTTGTCCTTCCTGAGCAGCTTGGTTACATAAACTAGGCATCTGGGCACAAGGCCACATGGCCCTGCTCTGACCACATTGTTCTACTCTTAAAAGAATCCTGCCTGCTTGCCACTCTGACAGTGCTGCTGTCTTTCTCACCCCAATCATCCTCTGAGTTGTTTTGGAGAGTGTCCTAGAAGAACACTGTGGACTCCTCGGATCCCTGAGGATCCTGCCTCTTGAATGTTTTCATTATCTGAGCCTTTGCCCAAAGTAGCTGTAGGAAAGGATTGAAGGACATAACACAAGCCATACTGGGATTGAACCTGCAAGTTTGACCTTATTTATAGCAAGATGCTAACTGGCCATAGACACAATATACCAACCAAAAAAAAAAAAAAACCCAACCTATGGACTTGGGTTCTTTAGATACTCAGTTACCAGTATAGCCTATGACCAGCAACCACTGACCCCATCCAAATGAACATCAAACCAAAGCCCGGAAAACCTCATTGGTTCCATTTTGAGAAACTAATTTAATCTCCAGTTTTCTTCAAGGTTTTATCAAGGGCAAGAACTGTGTATTCCTTTTTCTTTCAAATTCCGTAACAGTGCCTAGTATAGTTCTCTGTGTAAAGTAGGCACTGAGTGGTCTCTCTGTTTCCAGCTGCAGGCCTCTTTCCTTCATTTCCAGTCTCACAGACTCCACTCATGATGTTTTTTTTTTTAATGCCAACACTGAAAGTGACCAATTTATTTTTCATTTGTCCTTATATGAGCAGTGGGTGGGTCCAATCTTCTTTATATGTTCTTGTATTGATTCTTTTTGAAATGTTAGGAAACAAATTCCTCCTTTTCATCAACTTTGAAAAGCTAAGTTGTTCTCAGACTTTTGAAGTGCTGCTGAGATCTAATTTATCTATATGGCATTCTCGATTTCTAATCATTGTGCTTGAAATTTTTTTCTGATCCATATGAATAAAGGTCTATAATAGGAAATAATATGCTCTCTAGTTAATATCACAGAATCACTGAGTTCTATAACTAGATGAAATTGTAGAGAGCATAGGTTCAACCTCCTTGATTTTACAATTAGTCATACTGAGGCCCCGACTTAACCAAGAGACAGTTAATAGCAGAGCCAAGAGTAGATACTTGCTTTCCTGACTGATGTAATTCAAATGCTGATCAGACTATATAGCACAGTATAACAGAAAAAGGAAGTTAGGTGGCACAGTGGATAGAGTGCTGGGCCTGGAGTCAGGAAGACTCATCTTCCTGAGTTCAAATCTCGCCTCAGACACTTAATAGTAGTGTGACACTGGGCAAGTCACTTAACCATCTTTGCTTCCATTTCTTCATCTGTAAATTGAACTGGAGAAGGAAATGGTATACCATTCTGATCTCTCCGCCAAGGAAACCCCAAATGGAGTCACAACTGAAAACAATGGGGCAACACAATAATATCAGTTAAAACATTTTTATTATCTGAAAATTTGGCACTAAAAGAAATATTTGTGATATACATTTAAATGTGTTAAAAAGATCAATTAAATGAACTCATGCTTTCCACACTCTCGTACCCCCCCCACCTCCTTTATATTCCTTTCCTATTGTTTAGAACAGAAAGGGAATTAAAACGTCATCTAGTCCAACCTCCTCCTTTTACAGATAAAGAACTTAAGGTCCAGAGAGTTCAAATAACTGGCTCAAGTTCACACAGATAGCAAGTAAATGACCAAGCCTCGATTAAAACCCAGATCCTTTTATTTTAAATGGAGTGTTCTTTCCCCTTTGCCACACTGGCTTTTGTTCCTATGTGATGGAAAATAGTTTTGACACATTTTATCTCACTGCTATAGGGAAGGATAACTACCCAGAGGAAAGTAAACTGGCTGTGACTCAGCCCCAGTAGAAGTCATGTTCTGGTTAACATGAACATCATACAGAGGAGCGCCTGAAGAAATATCCCATCAGCTGGCTTGCACTTACTGGTTATGTTCCATGTCCTAGACCTTTCTTGTTTTCCCAGAATCAACACAGTATCACAGAGGAAATTTTAGAGCTGGAAGATTCTCTGACCAACCACATTAACCCTCATCATTTACAGATGAGGAAGCACAGGCATATATATACACATATATGACACAGCTTATTCAAGGTCACATATTCTAGTTGGTGGCAGAGCTAAGACTGAAATTCAGGAAGGACTCCCAATTCCCAATCCAGAGTTCTTTCCACTACACCCCAGTGCCTCTCAACAATTACCTGTCCTTGATCTCATTCCCTCAAGACCTCCAGGTACAGGCTCTGGAGTTCTCCAATGATGAGTGCCTTGACTAATTCATGATAGAGTCATGTTATTGGTATCAAACAAGAGTAATCAATCGGCAGAACAACATTTGTAGAACTTTTAATTTAGGCAAGTCACTGTTCCAGGCCCTTGGGATAAGTCATAGTCTTTGATCTCAAAGATCTTTCGACATTTCTGAGAATCAGGACATGGACATAAAAAGATAGATGATATTATAAGGTAGCATCCTCTAAGAGTGCTACAAGAGATGTTCAGAGAAAAGTGGGATTACTCTGGTCTGGTGCCAACTTCACTGGGAAGGTGGGACCTGAGCTAAGCTTTGTAGGAAGAGTGAGATTTATATCAACAAGGCGGAGGAGAAAGGTTTTACAGACTGGGAGAATGGTGGGAGCAAAGATTTGCTAGGCTAACATGGATGGCCAATTTCAGGGAAAATTAATACGCCAGTTTGGTGAAGCAAAGAGTTTTTGTAAGGGACCAAATGGATCTGTAGTATCATAGGGTTAGAGCCAGAAGGGATGTTAGAAGTGATCTACTCCAACCTACTTATTTTAAAGAAAAGGCAACTAAAGAACAAGGACTTTAAATTGCTTGCCTAAAGTCACATTGTAGTGTGCTCAGGCTTTCTTGTTCTCCTTCTACATCATTAGCACCATTCATATGATGGCATCTGGCGAGCCTGCTCAGATTTCAGTAGGCGGGTAAGAGAGCTATCTCTCTTGTGATACTAAAAGGCTGTGTCATTCGGTCAAATCTGACTCTAAATTTTAATAGGGGTGAGGGAGAGATGTACATATCCACAATGTCTGTCCAAGAAATATGTACTGATGAACCAGCGGTCCATTTAATTGGATATTACGGTCTGTACAATGTATCTCTTTTAGGAAGCTCTATAGTGTTCTGGGGCTTGATGCAATTAGCATAATGTCATCTACTAATAGGAGAATCTGGTGGACTTCACCAACTATAGGGAATCCCTTTTTGATTCTCTAACCCTGGATATCCTTGATGAGAGTGACAAAGACTTTTGGTGAGTTGAGTGTATGGCTCTCTGTTTTATGCCTTCCTTGATATTAATAATTGGAAGGTCATCACAAAACTAAATTAGCTGTATTGTTGTACCTTTCAAGGAATCATATATAATTTTGACATGCACATATGAGAGTCACCTTGATGGAAGACAGTCTTAAGAGGACATTTTGCTCTATTGAGTCAAAATCTCTTTTTATAGTCAATAGACAGTTTATTGGATAATATATGTATATAGATAGAGTGAACTTCAAAGGAGTCTAAGTTATTAGTGATAGCTTCAGAGGTAGGATCTGGGAGTGACAATGGGGAACAAGTAGTATACAGATAGACCCCCATCCAAGATAAGTGAAGAAGAAGAGGCGTGAAAGAAGATGTAGCTAATACTGGAAAGAATGGCCAAGGTTGTAGCGTCTTCTGGGGGTCCAGATCTAAAATATTGATTTTAAATTTTATATATTTATGTAATCCCACATAAAATATTGATTTTCTAGCATTTAACAAGCCTTGATAAATGATATTTTGTTATTTGATTGCACAGTCTCCTTTATTGATTCTTGGCTTGTCTTACAGCAATGCACTAATGTAAATACTTGGAAAGAAAACTGCAAAAGGAGAATGTTGCCTCTAAATAATGACAAGAGACAGTGTGGTATAGAGGATAAATGATTGGCCTTGGAGTCTAGAAGACCAGGACTGAAGTCTTGAATCTACAGATGTAAAATATGTGAACATCGGCAAGTCACTCAACCCTTCCATGCTTCAGGCAATTCTATTGAGACAGAGATTCTTCATGTTTTTGTGTAATTAACTCCTTTGACATTCTGATGCAGCCTATGGGCTTCTTCTTATAATAATCTTTTATAATGCATACAATTAAATATGTGGGATTACAAAGGAAACTAATTATATTGAAAGGAAGATGCATTTTTCCCATCCAAATTTTAGGATCCCCTAAAATCTATCTATGTTCCCCTTAAGGATGGAAGTTCCCTATGCTGATGAAATCACAGGTCCAGACTCTATTCTCTTCCCATCCCCTACAAATCCAGTCTTCACTGCCATCTCTACACTAAAGCTGAGTTTGCCAACTGAATGATCTCCCAGGGTTAATTTATCTTCTAGGTTATACATTAAATAGAAGGACACAGCTACCTAAAGTTTGAAGAAAATTAGTCAACTAGCACTTTACCCGTGAAACATCTGCCTGCTGTGTGAAATTAGCTGTCTACGCCTGCCTCTGAAGAAAAATCCCCCATTAAGAAACAAACTTTATGAAGAACAATGGCCATGTGCAAAATGATAGGTGGTGAAGAGAATGACTAAAAAATTGGTGGGCGTTTTTTGTCTGGCGAATGAAAGAGGGACTGCATGTCATTTTCATTGGTCATTGCAAGAGGCATTGCCAAATTCCTACCCATATATGGTATTCCACAGTGCCTTCATTTTCAAAGAAAAATGGTATTTCTGTAGGAGTCATAGGAGAAAGTATGGCTGACAAGTGAGTGGTTTGATGGGAAATAACATGTGATTTGAGAGCCATGACCCCCTGCAGGTAACATTTCTCCTTTTCCTAATGAAAAGCCAGATTGGGACTTTCTCATCATACTCCACAGCCAAGATCTATCCTATTCTGAAGCCACATGTAGCACTGGCTTTTGTTTAACACAGGGGACTTCCGTGCCACAAAGGCACTGACAGATTGGAGGGACTTCTGAGAAGACCAACCCGGACAAATGAAGGGGATGGAGCAGAGTGATTTATGGGAAAAGATTAAAGGAACTAACTATGTGTGGTTTGGTTAAGTGACAGCTAATGGAAGACATGCGTCTAAAAATATTTGAAGGACGTCAATTCCAAAGAGGGTGAAGAATTATTTTACACAGTACAGGGAGAGATATTTCTAGGGGTAATGGGATAAAATTAGAGAAGGAAGGGAGAACTATGCTGCTAATAAAATTTCACTAATGAAGTAGCATTTTCCCATATGTTTAAAACTAGACTGGTCTGAGCACTAGAAATAAAACTTGGCCTATTTCCTCCAGGGAAGGAATTTAATGGTTCCCACTGTTCCCACCCTCTTTAACTAAGAAGCCACAATTCACTTTGATCCAAAGCTATGCAACTGTTCACAACCTGCATTAATTTAACTTGGGACACATTTTTACTAACTAAACACCCATTTTTGAAGCTATTCCTTTTGGCTGTGTTCAAGAAGAAATGAACTTTGAGTTATTTTGGCTCTAATGTCCCTGAAGTACAGGGAAATTGATCTGTTTCTTCAGCTACACAAAACATAGAACCTCAGATAATACCATTAGGACTGTTTCATTCCATTTGTCTTAAAGCCTCTAAAGAGAGAGATTTTTATCCTGGAGCCTGTGAACTTGATTTTTAAAAATATTTTGATAACAGTATTTCAGTAATAATTGGTTTCCTTTGTAGTCCCATAGATTTTACTTTATGCATTTGAGATATTATTCTGTGAAGGGATCCATGGACCTCACTGGACTGCCAAAGAGACTCATAACACAAAAAATGTCAGGAAATATCACCATCCTATCCCATCCGTAGATATGTAAAGCCACAAATTTTATAATACAGTGAGAAATATGATTTTGTATTCTATCAGTGAAATTATGATTTAGAAAGACCAGAGTTTTCTTTTTCCTTTTTTTTTTTTTTTGGTGAGGCAATCAGGATTAAGTGACTTGCCTAAGGTCACACAGCTAGTAATTGTCAAGTGTCTGAGGCTGGATTGGAGCTCAGGTCCTTCTGACTCCAGGTCCAGTGCCATCTTGCTGTCCCAAGACCCAAGTTTTTTTTTTTTTTTTATCCAGTTTACTTCTTCAGTAGCCATAACATGTGAGAATAAGCTCTAGGGATATAAATGTGGGGATTAATATCTAAAGATATAAATATGGAAATGGATGCTACGCAATGGAAAACTGTCTGATACAGTGGGGTGAGCACTGGATTTTACCTGAAAGAGCTGAGCTCAAGCCCCGCTTCTGCTGCATACTAGTTAAGCAAGCCCAATCACCTTTCTGAGTTGCAATTTCTTCACATGTGAAGTAGGGATCATAATAACCCACCTCACTGGCTTGTTGTAAAGAAAGTGCTTTCAAACTGTAAAGTAGTACAGAAATTTGAATTAATATTGTTATGTTATTATGTTATTCCATTAATGCAGAAGAGTTAATGCTGCAGCATGAAGACCTTATTTCCTGGGTCATTTCAAATTGAAAAATATTTATTAGTTATGGAAAGAAACAATATGGTAAAATGGATAGAGGCCTGGCCCTCGAGTCAGAAAGACCTGGGTTGAAGCTCGGTATCTGTCACATACTACCTGTGTGAACTCGTATAACTTTACTAACCTCTCAGGGCCCCTTATAACTTCCTAAGACTATCCATTACAGGTGAAATGTTCATTTGTATCAGTGGAGGGATTTTCCGCCCTGGGAATTCTTTACACTGATGAAATCTTAAGAGCATAGACATAGATCTGTAAGGGACTTTAGAAGCCATAAAGCCCAACCTATTCATTTTACAAATGAGGAAACTGAGTCTTAGAGGGTAGCAGTGTCAGGGGCAAAATATGAATTTGTGTCTTCTTGACTGTACTTCAAAGCTTTGTCCACTACTCCACCAAAACAAACAAATAAAAATAAGTAGTATTGACTTTTAATAGGAGACTTTTAAAGTCTTGTGAAATTCTGTGAAACTAATATGGTTGGAGTGAAAGCAAGGTTTGTGTAAGGAGGTATTAGGAAATAAGATATAAGAAATAAGCAAGGTGGCACAGTGGATAGAGCACCAGCCCTGGAGTCAGGGGGAACCTGAGTTCAAATCCAGCCTCAGACACATAACACTCATTACCTGGGTGACTCTGGGTAAGTCACTTAACCCCAATTGCCACACAAAAAAAAAGAAAGAAAAGAAATAAGCACTCAAAATGTTTTGAGTGCTAGGTTTTGAGTGCTAGGCCAGGCAATGGGGCTCTGTTTTGCCTCCTTCAAGTCTAGATACCCACAAACTAAAATTGAAGTGTGATTCCAAGAGCATATCAACTCATGTCGTCCCCGTAGGTAACCAATGTCCCAAAACCAGTGGATCTGCTGTACTCACAGTCTAATGACCCTTTAATGCACTGACTTTTTCCACCATGAAATTAAAATGTTACTCAGCAGCCTCAGTCAAAACACAAATAACCACCCCCCACTTCCACTCCCACTGCCCACCATTATGAAAGTAGCTTTCTAGTTACTAGCGAGGGGAAGTTAGGTAACATTTGTCCCAAAGTTGCATTCTGTATTATGGGTTATTTCCATAGTCACAATATTTGGCTTTGTTTTTATTTTAAGAATATCTTATTGATGTGCGTGTGTGGCTCTTAAGGATGAAACTATTTTTTTTTTGTTGTTTAGAAGATGACCATTCTAATTTCCTTTCCCTGGAGAAATCTTATTTTCCCCAGGACCCAGACAAGAAATATGATGATACCATAAACAGCCACCACAGCAGCTGACCACATAGCTTCCTGCTCCAAGGAGTATTGTGGAATCTTCTTCTCTGAAGGGTTTTGTTGTGTGTGTGTGTTTTTTTTAAAATAGGAGAGATATTTTAACTGTCTGGGAATGGTGGTTTTGTGGTCTAGCCTGAGGGCAAAGGAATGAATTGGATAACCTCTAAGATATGGATCTGGAATCTCCTAGAAAGGAGGAAGGTATTAAAATCCAAGCTCAGAAAATGACTACCTCTATAACCTTGAGCAAATCGATTTAATTGAACTGAACAAACATTCGCCTACTATGGGGAAGGTTCTCTGTTGTTCAGTCATTTCTGACTCTTTGTAACCCCATTTGGGTTTTTCTTGGCAGAGATACTGCAATGGTTTGCCATTTCCTTCTCTAGTTCATTTTACAGATGAGGAAACTGGCAAACTGGGTTAAGTGACTTGCCCAGGGTCACACAGTTAGTAAGTATCTGAGGCCTCATTTGAACACAGAAGATAAGTCTACCTGATTCCAAGCCCAGTGTTCTATCCACTGTACCACCCAGCTGCCCCACAAGGTTTCCTATAGGTTCTAGGAGCAAAAGGTCTCTGAGTTCCAAGAGTTCACTGGGAAGGTGAGGAGAGATGCATGGATACATTACCTACATGTTAAAATGTGGTACAGAGCAGAGTGCGTTCTAGTCTGTAACCGTGTGTGGCTGATATACTTAATTTAATACATTTAATTTATTTTAATATGTTTAATTTAATACATACTTCTTGATTGATTAACAGGCAGCTGGATGCAATGGAAAGGCCTTTGGATTAGGAGTTAGAGGACCTTGATCTAAATCCCAGACCTGTTGAACCTTGGGCAAATCATTTAACCTCTCCAGGCTTCCTTTCCCTCATCTATAAAATGAGGAAGTGGAACTAGATGGCTTCTAGTGCTTGAACTGTGATCTTTTGATCCTAAGCTTGATGCCATGGATAGAGAGTGGGCCTGGACTCAAGAAGACCTGAATTCAAATTTTGCCTCAAACACTTACCAGCGGTGTAACCCGAAGCAAACACTTACGGCCCCTACCTCACAAGATTATTGTGAGGATCAAATGAGTTAACATATGTAAAGCATTTTACAAACTTATATAAATGGTAGTTATTATTATCATTGTTGTTATTTCTGTGGATCTATTATCTATGTGGGTACTTCCGCCAACAGTGCAGAACACAGCCCATCAGTTCCTGTCCTTCTTGTGTGCCTTAGGAAATTATACAGAGTAATCTAGGAAAAACTGGTAAGGAAGGGAATATTTTCAGCTGACGTAAAAAAACAGGGAAGTTTTCACAGAGGAGGTAGTACTTACATTGAGTCTTAAAAAAGCCAAGAATTATGAGTAATGAAGACAGAAAGAAGGAATGCATTCTAGACATAGGGGAGAGCTATGTATATGCGTAGAGACAGAAGACAGCAGGTCATATTCAGGGAATAGATGGCACTCTAGTTAGACTGAAAATGAGAGTGTTTTCAGGAGTGTAATATCAAATAAGGCCAGAAAGGGAGATTGGAGATTTAAATGCCAGCCTAAGGCATTGGTATGCCATTCTAGAGGCAATAAAAAGCCAATGAAGGGCAAACCATTCACCTTTCTGAGTTTCAGTTTCCTTCCATGTAAAATGGGAGGGTTGCAAGTGCTTGAGCTATAAGGTCCTTTCCTGTTTGGGCTTCTAGCATTCAGCCTCCCAGGCCCAAGGACAATGATTCTCTCTATTTGTTTCCATGTCCTTGCAATAAACCAATGAGCTCAGCAGCAGTGAGCTGCATTATAATATTGACAATCTTGGACAGCTGAATGTATTTTTGCCTTTCTGAGGAAGCCAAATATTTTCAGCTTTAAAGTCATTTGACTTTTTGTTTTCAATCTCTCCCTCTCTCCCTCTCCCTCTCTCTCTCTCTCTGTCTCTCTCTTTCTCTCTCTCTCTCTCTCAAACACACACACAGACACAGACACAGACACAGACACACAGACACACAGACACACACAGACACACACACACACATACACCCTTCCCTTCCCCTTCTAGGGGCCCATAGGGCAAGTCTTATTAGGGAAACAGTCTTTGAGTTTGGGGTCTGACGTGTTGCTCTTATTGGCATTTATTTGTGTGTGTGCACAAACACATGTAAATACACATTTGTCTTTATATATGTATGTGTCTTTATATATATATCTTTACCTATCTATAATCTGAAGCTTTCTCCAGAAATAGTTGAGTTTCCTATCCACCTCAACATACTGCTTCTGATACCTGAGCATTATAAAATATATTTTATATATAAATATGTGTTATAATATGTATTAACTATCAATTATTTATTAACATTGCATAATAAGGGGCAGCTAGGTGATGCAGTGGATAGAGCACCAGCCCTGGATTCAGGAGGACCTGAGTTCAAATCTGGCCTCAGACACGACACTTACTAGCTGCGTGACCCTGGGCAAGTCACTTAACCCCATTGCCTAGCCCCCCCCCCCAAAAAAATTGCATAATAATATTTATTTTATTTTAAAATTTTTTTTAATGCTCAGAGGCAGTGTGTCTAGGTGAACAGGAAGCTAGCCTCAGAGCTGGGAAGATCTAGGTTGAGGTCTCACCTCTGATATACACTGGAGCTTCTCAGTGTTCTAAGAGGCTCCCAAAGTCTCCAAGTTGCAGAGAAGGTGCCAACTTCCATAACCTTTCATTGGTTAAGGGAATTTCCTTACCAGGAAGATCCTTATGCCAATGAAATCACAGGTCCAGCAGTTATCATTATTAGTCATTCATATAGCACCCATCCCTATGAAAAAGATTAAGTGTATTGTGCTATAAGAAATAGTGAGCAGTCAAATTTCTAAAAAACCTAGAAAGACATATACGAACTGATGCAAAGTGAAGAGAGCAGTACCAGGAGAACATTGTGCACAATTACAGCAATAGAAATACAGTGATCCCAGACAATTCCAAAGTACCCATGATAAAAAATGCTATCCACATTCAAAGAAAGAACTGAGGGACTCTGAATGCATACTGAAGCAAAATATTTTCACTTTATTTTTCTCATTCTTTTCTTTTGTTCTGTTTCTTCCTTCACAACATGACTAATACGAAAATGTTTTACATGACTGCACATATATAACTGATATAACATTCCTTATCACCTTAGGGAGAGGGGAGGTAAAGAAGGGAGGAAGAAAATTTGGAACTCAAAAATTTTTTTAAATGGATATTAAAATTTATCTTTACATGTAATTGGAAAAATAAAATACTATTAACAAAGAAAAAAGAAAAAGATTAAATGTGATTTATCCAGGAAGATATTCTACCCACCAATCTTTGTCTCCAGTTTAACTCTCTCTAGAAACTTAATTAACTTCAAACTGATCAGCTTCCTTGACCAGACATCACAAAGGCATTAACAATTGTTTGCTGAAGGACTCCAACTACTCACTGTGGATCTGAGTTTTATAGTTTTATAGGAGGTGGTGACAACACCCAGTGGCCCTTCCAAATTTTTGAAGTTTACCTATTTGACTATACAATTCAACAAGCTCTTGTAGAAAATCTTAACTAGTATAACACCAACCAGTTATCTTTCTGAACTCTTAGTTGGAGGTCCTAGCCAAGCAAATTGGGGATTGCAGCCTTGGTGAAATACCCCCATTTGCCAATTTGAATATGAAAATGTTACAACCTACAGCAATAGAATGTATGTGATAAGTGCTGAGTCTATATCACAGATCCAGTTAGTTTGCCTGCCCAGCACAGAAAGTAAGTTTTGCTTATTTTTGGAACTGTGATTTAATAAATACAAGGAATTCTTCATGTGGAAAGTCCCTCCACCAATGTATATTGGCACTTCCTCTGTAAATTATACTTTCAGAGAGTTAGTTGCCTGAGGTGCTGAGGTTTAGTGACTTGCTCTGTCACGCATCTAGTACATATCAAGGGCAGTACTTGAACCCAGATCTTCCCAGCTCCAATGTTGGTCCTCTCTCTACTAGTAGGTGTTTGTGTCACATTGAATAGGGTACTGGACTTGGAGTCAGGAAGACCCCAGTTGAAATCTTGCCTCAGGTACTTTCCAGCTATGTGAGCCTGGGTAAATCACCTAACCTCCCTCAACCTCAGTTTCTTCATCTATAAATTAATGATAATAATATCTACCGCACAAGGTTGTGATGAGACTCAAATAAGATATGTATGTGTGTGTATATGTATGTATGTATATGTGTATATATATATATGTGCATATATACACATATATGTTGTTAAATTATTTCAGTTGTATCCACCTCTCCTTGACCCCATTTGGGTTTTTCTTGACAAAGATACTGAAGAGGTTTGCCATGTCCTTCTCCAGCTCATTTTACAGATGAGGAAACTGAGGCAAACAGGGTGAAGTGACTTGCTTAGGATCACACAGCTAGTAAGTATCTGAAGTTGGATTTGAACTCAGGAAGATGAGTCTTTCTGACTCTAGCCCCAGCACACTACCCATTGTGCCACCTAGATGCCCATCTACATATGCACATGCATAAATATATATCCCTTTGCAAATCTTAAAGTGCTACGCAAATGTTAGCTTATTATTATTTTATTTTTATTCCATTCTGTCTTACTAGAGTAATGTTTACAAAAAAATTCAAAATGCTGCCTACCACACTAATACTGATTGCTTTGTTGCCATAAGGTACATCATTGATCAGGTAGTGGTGTATACAGAAGCCCTGCTGAATCTTTCGTGGAGTGGTGAGACTTTTATAAACCGATATCTGCCTGAATGTAGCTCTAAGGCTAATCTGAGAGAATAGATTATTGAAATTCCAACCACGACATTCTGTTCCCAGCTTTGTCTTTGACTCCGTTTGACCTTTTCACTCGATGACCTTTCTACTCTGAGATCTATTTTTAGCTGAAGAGCTCTATACAACGAATTATTATGAGGCTAGTGAACCCCTCTATTTGTGCCCTTGGGTACGGGTTGTCATCCTGTTCCTGCTGTACAATAGATCCTTGGAAACTTGTTGTTTTGGTTATGTCAGAGTTGAAAGGATGACCTAAAATTCTTTTTGGTAATTAGTACAGCATCTCAACAAAGAGTTTGCTGATAACTTACAATGAAAGATCAGGCAAAAGAAAGTCATTTTGAGACAAAAGAGAATGCCCTCCTGGGTCCACTTTCATTCTTGATTCAAAAACAACTTCAAAGGCATGAGTCAAGCACTCAGCCTCTCTGGGGCAAAACATTCAGACTAAGGAGCTTTCAACCAATGAATGGCAGCTGCTCTGCTCGGTTAACATAATTAAAAACTAATAGTTGTCCATTGATACTAACATGTGGGTGTGTTTGAAGGGCTACCTGTGGGTGTGTTAACTAAAGCCATATATAGTCTTTCATTACAACTCACCATTTACTCAACCCCTGACTTTGTGATGGGAGATTCGTTTGGGCTGACCTTTCTGTGCCATTTTTGAGAGCCAAAGTTTACATTTTCCCCTGAAAGTTTGTGCCAAATACTTTGAGCTTTTTTCAAGTTTTGAGGACCACATAGCTAAAGATCTCAAATGTCAAGCCTGATGGCACACAACTGAAGCCTTAGCTATTGTGGAATTTTAAGGATTGCTGAAGGTTTTCAGTTCTGGGCTGCAATGAGCCATGCCAATTGAATGTCACTGCTAACTTTAGAATCAAAATGGTGAGTCCATAGGAACTGGGTACCATCACATGGCCTATAGAGAGATAAACAGAGCAACAGAGCTGGTCAAGATTTGCACACTAGAATTGGAGCTGAGCATTTGAATATCCAATGCAATTTAGCCTAGACAAAGTAGAATAGTCTTTTTTAATTTAAGAAGAAAAGAAAAAAATTAATTAGAAATTGAAGTCCAAAATATTTCATAAATAAAAAATGTGCATAGAATCTTTTATGTCTGGTAAATAAACTAAGGTATGAAGCCATTTGCATAATTGTTTAAATTGTAAAGAAGACGAATAGAAGGGAGGTAGAGTTGGAAATTCCAAGGGCACTCTGTATCTAAAACATCTTCTGATTTGCTGTGGCATAGTGGATAGAGCACTGGGCTTGGAGTCAGGAAGACTCACCTTCCTGAGTTCAAATCTGGCCTCAGACACTTACTAATTGTGTGCCCCTGAGCAAGTCACTTAACCCTTTTTTGCCTCAGTTTCCTCATCTATAAAATGAGCTGGAGAAAGAATAGCAAACCATTCTAATATCTTTGCCAAGAAAACCTCAAAATAGAGTCATGAAGAGTCAGACACAACTGAAAAGACTGAACGATAACAACAAAGACAGATATTTCTGAGACAGCCTTTTTCTTTGGGAAACATCACATGGGATCATATAGAGTGACTCCATCAGACCCCCTCAGACTGTCTCCCCAGGTTCTCTGCTCCTTGTAGGTAAACTTGGTCATTGTCCTTATCCCATTCCCGCTTCCTGTTAGCAGGGAGTTGTGTCATTCAAAGAATCCTCGAGTATTAGAGCAAGGAGAGATCTCAGAGTCCATTTCAGAGAAGAGGAAAAAGGGGAAACGACTTGCCTTTAGTTATAGGATCATGGATTTTTTTTTAGGTTGAAGAAACCTTAGAGCCCAGTGAGTATAGTAAGACCAGAGAAGTTAACCAACTTGCCTAGGCTCACTCAGCTAGTCACTGTCTGAAGTGGGATTTTAACTGAGGTCTTCCTGACTCCAAGTCCAGCTTGGAGTGCTTCAGCCTCTCAAAGTCACCGAGCTATTTTATGACAGAATGAAAATTTAAACCCTGGTCTCCTCAGCTTCAAGTCACTGCTATTTCCAGGACAATCCAGCTGTGTCCCTTCAGCTAACACATTCCCTGTGCATGTGACACTTGCTCTGTTCCTTAGATTGACCATGCTGGAGGGCTGAATGAGGTGGTCTTTTATTAAGGACTGAAGGCTCTGCCTACTCTTAACCCTCTCCTCCTCCCATCAATGAAATGAAAATGCTAAAAATATCCCAAATTTTTGGTTCAGATAATGAAGTGCTAATTTGGGACAAATAACATCAGCTTTAGTTTTCCCTCTCAATGCAAATCTTCCTAAAACTCGTCTCAATCAAGATTAATTTCCATAGTCTCAAGGAGAAGGAGCTTACTTCTCTGTGAGTTATTGTGTTATAAACTGTTATAAACTGAGTTTATAACAGTTATTGTGAGAAGGGTATGGCCGAGTTTTTATTCTTTCTAGCAGGTGCAGGTAAGATAAAAGAAAGATTGTCTGCTCTAAAGTTCAATGGATAATAAAAGGAGATAATACTGTGATATCCCTTTCTGAAATCCCTTCTGCTCTGATTGTAGAACCATAGGCATTGAGGAGAGGAAAAATCCCATTACATTGCTGGATTACAGGCTGGATCCTGCAGCCCAGGAAACCTAATGGGGGCAGTAGCAGCAGGTCAATTTATATCACCTTCTTCAGAAAAGAATGGAAATGAACCTGGTGGGACTTTCGGCAGTTTTCACTTACTCTTCATCTCCTCTTTGGAAGTCCTTATTATGATTATTATTTGATTCTTCTCATCTTTATTGTCTCTGGAGTTTAGATAGAAACTGTCCTGGGGCAAGTCACTATCCTGCTGTTATTCCTTAATGGTGAATTATTGTACAGGTGGATAAAAGCTAGTTGGCAAACTGGATAAAGTGCTGGGCCTGAAAGTTGTAAGGGCTCTCCGTGTCTAAAATATCTTCTGGTTTGCTGTGGCACAGTGGATAGAACACTGAGTTTGGAATCAGGAAGACTTATCTTCCAGAGTTCACATCTGGCCCCAGACACTTTTTAGCTGTGTGACCCTGGGCAAGTCACTTCACCTTGTTTGCCTCAGTTTCCTCATCTGTAAAATGCGCTAGAGAAGGAAACCTTTACCAAGAAAATCCCAAATTAGTTAACAAAGAGTCAGACACAACTGAAACAAGTGAACAACAAAAACATAAAATGAATTTGTTGTAATTGAATAAACATTTTGCAATATAAGTTCATCTTCTAGAGATTCACTGGAAGTATCTTTGGGATAACTCCAGGAGCAAACAGGACAATGGAAATGATGTGACCTTCTTCTGATTCTCAACATGGTTTTGATTTCTTCTCTTAGGTCTCTATATTTTGAGAGCTTTCCATTCTATATACTTTGGAGATAATTAGCATTCAGTATAGGAACATCTATTTTTAAAATGTTATTCTTAAGTTGGGGGAGAGAAGTCAATATTATTCTATTCTTCATTAATTATTATCATTATTAGACTAGTAAATACACTGAAGTAGAAAATAAGAGCAATATTCTGCAAGGATGGCCCTGTTTCTTCTATTAGCTAGTACTGTCAAAAGATCAGGGGAAAAAACCAAACAATCATCACTAAATCCCTGAATAAATCCTGATATTCAGGATTTATAAATTACATAACTTCTACCCTGCCTACACACACACACACACACACACACACACACACACACACAGAGTTTCCACAGTATAAGCAGAATTTCATTGCATACTAATTCTTTGATTCCCTTGCTTTCCCCAGGGCTCCTTTATACATATCTATCTGACTCTGGGCTCTGATTGTAATAAAGCTCTTAAGAAATTAGTTTCTCATTCCCCAAGCCCAATTGAGGAAAAGTTAGATGAACTGAACAGTTGATTACTAGGAGAATGAGAAAGGAATGAAATATAGATGTCAGGAATAAAGAGTAGAAGGCAAAGGACTTAATCAATTTGCTTTCTTTTCATCCACTCAGTCCTGCTCCTTCTATCACTCATATCATAATTGATTGTTTCAAGAAGATTTCAATTTGCCTTGCATTACCAGGCTTGCTTTCCAGTCCATTAACTTTGGCCTGTCTAGTTAGACAAGTGTCCATTAGATAGGTTTCTTGTCTTATGCTCAAGCCCTTTCAGAGTGAGCACCATTGTTTTGTTAGCTGATGTTGAGTGCACTGAAAGAGAAGGAAATGATTGTTTTTCAGGACATTGAAAAGACCAAGACATTTGTAAGACAGGTGTACATTTTCAGCACCTGCCAAAGCTATTCTAGCTATGACTAACAATGAGTAAATTAGGCACTATAAGGAAGATTCTTGGTACAGTATTCAGTGCTCTGAAAAACTTGAAGAAAGAGTTCTCAAAAGGGAAAAAAAAATCTGTCTCAAAGTCTGAGCTCTTCAAGAAGACTAAACAAAAGACAGAATGCGGAGCCTCTAAATTCTGATTTCTGTTGTGTCTCCAGCAAATCATTTAGACTTGAGAAGTTGTCAAACATAAGAATTGGAATACCTACCAGGTCCCATTTGAAATTTAAAGACAGGAATTATACCCGATGCTATCACTTCAATGGATTCTCCACAAGGACATGATGGAGAAGGAAACTGATAATACTTATTTGAGCAAGGTTGTATGTTCTGCATATATAAAGTGCACAAATAGTGAAGCACTGTGAGAATTGGGAAGATCTGGGACCCATTTCCAGGATTCATTGCACCATTGCATTTTTTAAAATTGCCCTAGCTGGAAGGCAGGATTAGGGAACAGAGGGAAGGAGAAAGAAGCTACTAAGCCACTGCTTTCTGCCCCCATTAAGAGAAAACAGGGATTTCTGTACCTACCTCTCAGAGTTCCATCTGTCCATAACAATCACTAGTGTAGGACCACCAGGACCTTGCCAGTACCATCCAGGGCCATGCTTCCTCCTCTGACTTCCTGGGCCCTGGTCATTGGAAGCAACTGCATCCCAGAATTCTCTTCCTCCCCTGTTCCTAGCCAGATCTCTAGTTTTCTTCTCCTCTCCCATGAAGTGTTCAGTTCTTCCGAAGTGTTTTGAGGCAGGATTCCTCTTCCTTAGCCATACTTCAGACAAGTCCTCAATTCCCCGTGACCTTCCTCATCACCGCCACTTACCTCAGGCACAAAAATTCTAGTTATAGTTCTGTGTATGCCTCTGAGTTCCAAGTCCTGCTAAAACTTCTTTTACAGTAGTTACATTTGTGGTTGAAAATATTACCTCCTAGTTTGTAAATCTTAGAAATATATCGATTTGATTCAATTACACAAGTAGTCAAGGCAAGGCTTACTCCCTTTCTAAAATGGTGTTATAAGAATCCTTGCCTTTCTAGCATTTAGCTAGGGGGTGAAGGGAAGGCTATCCATATGATTATTTTAAAACAATGCAAGTCAAAATGTAATTCAAGGTCCAAATTCGTGGTCTAAGTCATAATTGTTATGCCAGGATTTAGGCAGACACTAGCATGGACTAGGTTTGCCAAGGAAGGTTTTCTGAGCGGAATCCAAACCATGAATAGGATTTTAGATAGGAGCGGGTGGGGAAACACCTAGACAAGGTGTCTTTAACATCAAAATATAGAATTGCTCTTTTAAAATCTCTGCAAGGAATTCAGTGCTTTACTCTCAGATTCTTGGGCCTGGAAGGCATTTAATAAACGCTTCTTGATTTTAATTGAATTAGGAAAAGGCAGAATTACTGGGGGGTGGGGATGGGGAAAGAACAAAGCCTAGGAATAGTAAGGAACTGACCAATATAGTTCCTGACCCAAATCCTGCTAAAGTTGAATAAATTCTATCTGGTCCCATAACCTCTGAGAATGCTTCTGAAAACACTAAGTTTATCATGAAAATTATATTGACAATGATAATGACAATAAATGTAATTGATTCACAGCAAAATGCTAGGACTCTCCCCCTAAAAAAATAAACAGAACTTTATATGATCTCTGGTCTTTGGAGACATTATCTAAATGTGACAGAAAATAAAACCAGAAAAGGAAAAGAATAGACAGTGTTGGTATTATGCTTAATAAATGTTTATTGAATTGAATTGTATCAAGAATGTTCTGGAGTTGGTGATAATTGTACTATACTCTAGAATTCATGAAGAGCTTACCCAAGATTTTGTGCTGCCCTAAATGGAGAGGCTTTTTTTTTTATTAAGGGTAACATCTATAATGATTTTCCAGGGCTATTCCAATTCTGAGAAAAGAAAATGAACTTTTAATAAGCATTTACATAAGGCATATCTTTTCTCAGACAATATCCTAATTTTTTATTCAGTTCAATCCCTTCACAACCTCTATCTGGTGTATCATTCAATCTTTGTAATACATTGAGCCCCTTCCCACACTCTGAAGTCCTGCAAAACTGGTCTGCTCTGTGTTTCTCACACAAGATAACTCTATCTCCTATCTTTGTACCTTTCTACTAGCCATCCCCTTTGTCTAGAATGCACTACCTTTTCACATTATACTTCCTAGAAATTCCTTTCTTCCTTCAAGATGCACCTCAAGCATAACTGATACGAAGTCTTTCCTGATCCCTCCCAATTGATGCCCTTCCTCACTAACCACCTAGTATTCAACTATTTTGCATTTATTATGTATACATTTATTCTGCATGTACTTACATATATGTATGCCTCCTCTATCCCCTCTCGATAAAATGTAACCTCCTTGAAAGTAGATGTTATTTCACTTTTTTGTAGCTGCATGCACAGAGAATAGCACAGAGCACGACATATAGAAAGCATTTAATAAATGCTTGTTGATTGCTTAAAATTGATTTTTGAAATATAGTCACTGAAGCCTTAACCCTCCACATCTAATTCCATAAACCTACAGTTCCAAGTTCAGCAAAAGCATGATAAAAGCAGGGTGGGAAGAAGCAGGATCAGAAACATAACTCATGGCTGTTCCTAAGAGCTCCACTAGAATGTGAGTGCTTATTTGTCCCATGAAGGTGAACTATATAAAAATGCAGGTTTTTAGGGAAAATAATGAATAGTGATGCAGACCTACTTCATGGGGATGCAAAATGGACCTGCTGATGTTTGTGGAACCCTTGGAAAATTAAAAATCTACATAAATATGCATTTGGTTATTAGGATTCTGCAAAACTCATTTCTCTTGATAAAACTGAAAGGTAAAATTGAATATGCCAACTGTGGTTTCCCTTTCAGTAGGTAAATGTAATTTTCAAGGCACCTTATTAGAAAACTTTAGAAGACAAAAATTTAATTCAACAAACATTTATTAATACCCAAAGTATACAAAGTACTGTTAGTTTCTAGAGATACAAAGATGAAAAACAGTAGTCTCTATCTCAGGAGTTTTACAGTTTAATAGGGAGCAGGCAGCTATAAGTATACAAATAACTATAAAATAAATTAGATTGGCCAAAAAAAAAAAGATTCAAAGGTTGAAGGGAGCTTTTTCTGTTGGGGCGTGGGAATGAAGGAAAGGCTAATGGCGGAGGTGGCAGCCAATCCGGGCCTTGAAGGCAGAGAACAGTTTCCACTGGCAGGTATTTATGGAGGAAGTGCCCTCCAGGCATAGGGGCTGGTGTATGCAAATGGGGAGGCTATTAAAAAATGGGATCAATGAGTCATCTAGTTTAAGGTAACATGGAATAAGACTGTGGAGGACCATAAATACCAGATTATTCAGTAGGCAATGGGGAGCCACCCACAGTTTTTGAGTAGGGAAGTGACATGGTGAAAGCATTAGGAAGGTGATTCAGGCATCTGTACAATTAGATTCAAGGAGATTGAAGGGAGAGAGATTAGTTAGAAGGTTAGGGTCTTGAACAAATGTGCTGTCAGTGGAAGTGAGAAGAAGAGGAGGATTGTAAAAGATATTGGAGGATTTAAATTGTGAATTGGCAGTATTTTTCAAATGATTGGATGTGGAGGGAGAGGAAAAAAAATTAGTGATGACTCCAAAGTATTGAGTTAGGGTAACTGGGAGGATACTGGCACTATCATCAGGAATCATGAGGTTAGGAGGGAGAGAGGAAGTTAGAAGGAGGGAAAATGATTCATTTTTCTACATGTTGAGTTTAAAATCTCAGCATGCATGGAGATATACAGCAGACTGTTAGAAATGGGGAATGAAGATAAAGAGAAAGGTCAGGACTAGAAATATAGATTTATGAGTCATTTATATAGAAGTAATAATTGAAACTATGCAAAAAGATTAAATCAACATGGCAAAAGAATATAAACAGTAGAAAAGATGACCAAAAATAAAGCCTTGGAAAATAATCATGTTTGTTGTTGTTATTGTTCATTCATTTTTTTCAGTCGTGTCTGACTCTTTGTGACCCCATTTGGGGTTTTCTTGGCAAAAGTACTGCAGTGATTTGCCATTTCCTACTTCAGCCCATTTACAGATGACTAAACTGAGGCAAACAGGGTAAATGACTTACCAAGGGTCACACATGATCTAAGGCCAGATTTGAACTCAGGAAGATGCATCTTTCTGAATCTAGGGTTGGCACACTATTCACTTCACCAACTAGCTGCCCCATGATTATGCTTAGGAGGCAAGAAGGGGAAAAGTAATCAGGGAAGGAGATAGAAGAGATCAGGGAAGCAAAAGGAAAGCAAGGATAGTGGGGTCACAGAAGCCAAGGGCATAAAGTATCAAGGAGGGTTAGGTCAATATATGAAATGCTGGAAAAAGGTCAAGGAGGAAAAGAATTAAGAAGTTCCCTAGATTTTGCAATTTGGTGGAAAAGGGTGACCTTTGAAAAAACAGGTTAAAGAGAGTAGTAACAACAGAAGCCAGACTGCAGGGTGTTGAGGAATGAGTGCATGGTGAGCAAGTGTAGATATGAGTAGTCTATTCTTTCTAGACAGGGGTCCATGAATTTTCAAAAATGTACATATTTTGATAACTGCATTCAGTATAATTGGTTTCCTTTGTAATCTCATGCATCTTAATTTATGCACTGAGGAGGGGTCCAGAGTCTTCGCCAGATTACCAAAGGGGGTTCAAGGCACAAGGAATGTTAAGATCCCCCAAAGGAGAAGTTTGACAGTGAATGGAATGGGAGAAATAACACTATAACTTAGCAGACGATAGAAACAAGAGAGAAAGGGTTTGCTTGGGGCTTAATTTTTCCCCTGAGGTGGGGGTAGGAGAAAAGGTTGGTAGGAGAGAGCGTGTTTGTAGACAGACAGGAAGGAGCCATTTATTTGAGAGATTGTAAGTAAGAACGGGTCAGAAATGAAGGGAAAAGGGGGATTCTTATGAGGATGAGGATGATCAATTGAACAGGATTACAGAAAATATAGGAAGAGATGAGGTTTAGGGGGCAGGGAAAATGATGCAGAGCTGAAAGGAACCTTGGAGTCCTTTCATTTTAGAGATGAAGAAACCAAGGCTCAGAGAGGTTAGGTGACTTGCCCAAATTCACACAAGTAGCAAATGACAAGCTTGGGGCTATTTCTATCACAATCTCTGGTTCACTTTGACAAGGAAGAAAGTCAATTTATTCTCTGAGACATGAGAGGAGAGGATGGGAGGAGATACTTAGCAGTGTGGCAGAAATGAATAGTGCAGCTCATGAAAAATGGCCTCAGTTTTCTTAAAAGGCAAGGTCATCTTCTGAGAAATGGAGGACATGAGGTAGAGTTGGAAGATTTAAGGAAAAGGCATAAAATCATGAAATAACTGCTGTAGAAGATGAGGTAGGAAATCAATCAAAGGTGGATAAAAAGGTTTCTTTGTAGCACTGAAAACTTAGTTGAGATATATCGTATAAATATGTAATGGGCCCAATTAGCACCATTTTGTGCTATCCTTCAGTAACACTCCAACCCCTGACTGCAAATTTTCACTTGATATTTCTATTCCTGGAATGTTTTCCCTCCTATCTGTACCTCCTGGCCTTCTTGGCTTTCTTCAGGTCCCAACTAAAATCCTATCTCTTATGAGAAACTTTTCCTGATCCCTTTTAATACTAATGTCTTCCCTCTGTTAATTATTTCCAATTTATCCTGTATATGGTTTGTTTGTAAATAGCTGTTTCCATGTCTCTCCCATTAGATTGTGAGCTCCTTGAGGGCAGGGACTGTCTTTTAACTTTCTTTTTATCCCTAACACTTAGCACAATGCCAAAGATCATACAGTAGACATTTAATAAAAGCTAGTTGAGGGGCAGCTAGTGGGCACAGTAGATAGAGCACTGGCCCTGGAGTCAGGAGAACCTGAGTTCAAATCCGGCCTAAGATGCATAACATTCTCTAGCATGACTCTGGGCAAGTCACTTAACCCCATTTGCTTGCCAAAAAAAACCCCAAAAAACAAAAAAAAATGCTAGTTGACTGACTGATTGATTCTGGTTCTATATATTCATGATGATGTATTTTATGCCACTTTTCATGTGCAAGTGAGTCATCACTCACGGAAAGCTCAGAGATCATCCAGTTTAAATCTCAATGAGAATACCTCTAATAAGAAAAATCTGTGTTTATAAAGTACATCAAAGTTTCTAATGTGCTTTCCTCATAGCAAACCTGTGAAGAAGATAATCCATGCATGGTTATGCCCATTTTACAGATGGAGCTCTAACTGAGGCTCAAGGAGATAAAGTGACTTTCTCAGAAACATACAACTAATAAATGTTGGAGCTGCAACTTGAAGCCAAGTCTTCTGTCTTTTACGTGCAACATTCCAACAATTGATTTTCCTGAAAACCTTCTTTCATAGGGAACTCATTAGCTAATGAAGCAGCCCATTCCAATTTTGAACATTTTAAATTGTTAGTCAATCCCTGTTGTCAAGGAGTTCATGGCCTAATGGAAGGGGAGGGGGGAAACATGGAAACAACTAAATACAAACAAGTCATATACAGGATAAATTGAAGATAATAACATAGGGAAAGCACTATAATTGAGGAGGAAAGGGAAAGGCTTCCTGTAAAAGGTAAGATTTTAGCTAGGAGTTGAAGGAAGCGAGGAAGCAGAGATGAGTAGGGAGAGTGTTTCCTAGCCATGGGGGATGGCCAGGAAAAACACTGAGTCAGGAGATAGAGTATTTTATTCAAGGAACAGCAGAGGAGACCAGCCTCACTGGACTGCAGCACACATGGTGGGAGTTGAGGTTGTAAGATATAAAAAGTATAGAAACATGGAGGGGCAAGTTATGAAGAGCTTTGAATGTCAAAGAAGAGGATTTTATAAACAGGTATTATTTGTGTCAAGCTTTCCATGCCTCTCTGAAACTTCTAGCCAATGTTTCTAATACTACCCTGGCAGACTGGAGTCACATAGATTAAGTCTCATTCTTCTTCCCTAATAATATAACTCTTCCAAAACTTGAAGAAAGGGATGATGTTCCTAAGTCTTCTCTTTTTCAGACTAACATACCCCATTCCTTCAATTAGTCCTCATATAGCATAATTTCTAATTTCCTTACCATTTTCATTCCCTTTTTTTCAACACACTTCAGCTCCACCGTTCTTACTAAAATATGGTGCAGAGAGCTAAATAGAATACTTCAAATATGGTTTGACCAGTAACAATAAATAGTTAACACTTAGGTAGGATACTTTAAGGTTTGCAAAACACTTTAAATATGTCATCTCATTTGATTTATATAATAGCCCTGGAAGGTAGATGCTATTATTATCACCCCATTTTACAGATGAGGAAACTAAGGCAGATAGAGGTTAAGTGACTTGCCCAGGGTCACACAGCTAATAAATATCTGAGGCTGAATTTTTAACTCAGGTCAGCCTGACTCCAAGTCCAGCATTCTCATCCACCAAGCTACTTAGTTACCTCCAAATACCACTCCCCCCCAAAAAATTCCCCCAGACCCCTGAGTGCTTGGTAATTCCAATGATCAGGCTTATTTCTGAAGGAGAGACAAGAAAATGACCCTCCTTTACTTCATTGGAGAGGTGGGGAACTATGGCTATGAAATACTACACCTTCTGTCAGATGCAGCTGATCTATTGACTAGTTTAGCTTTTTTCTTCTTTTTTTTACATAAGGGGTAGCTCACTGGTTAAGTTGGGGGAAGTGATATATTCAAAAATCAAGGTGATCTAAAAACAAAAGATATTAGTAAAAAATTTTGAAAGAAGGGAAATGCTCAAAACTATGTTATTTGGTACTGAGATGATGCTCCTCTACTGACCTGATGAAAATTATATTCCCTTCTTCTTGACATATGAGCTACCTGGGGATAGAATGATGATAAGTATTCATGATGGTAATGGTGTCATTAATCACCTGGGTGCACATTTATTTTAATGTCTTTTTTAAACAGACTGGGACTCCCAGACATTTAAGCTATATCCTTTTACAAGATGTGAATGACCTCATGTCATAATCTCTAAAATCCTTCCTAGGAAACAAGGTTTTAAGTTGGTCCAGAAGATTAGCTTTCATAACAGTTCATCTTTGAAACCACCCCCCCCACCCCCGTCAATAAGCTCCCTTCACTAACAGTCGATATGATATCCCTCCTATCAAATGAAATCAGTGTCTGATGCTTATGAAAGAGACGGAACTGCATAAATGGGTTGTTTTATAAGGCATTAATCCAGAGAGTCAATAATACAGATAATGAAGTTTATCTTGACAACTCAATCAGCTCATGGTTAAGTAAAACAGCTGGACAATGCTATCCTTGTTAGGAGACTGCAGGTGCTTCTAAAGGAGAAGGATCTTAGGAGAAAGTGTCCTCGCACCACATGGTGAGAATGTGAGGAGAAGGAAACAAGGTTCAGTTAGCTGGTAAGCCAGGTGCTTGGTAAAGATCAAGAAAAGCATGGAAATCTGAAATCGAAAGCAGGTGCCTGGTTAAGGTAGGGGTTTTTTTTATGGTTTTATTGGAAATAGCAAGGGATCTGAGAGTGTGGAGCAAAAGAAATAAATTATTTCCAAATAGTTCTATTTTAGACATAAACGACAAAGAGCCATGGAGATAAAACTGCTGCAAGAAGGCACTGGGTCCAAGTTAACACAGAGAAATCCAATTGGCTGAGAATAGGCAAACCTAGCATCATCATCAAAAATGTATTAAACTCATTTCTGTACAGGCAGCAGTGTTCTGCAGTGTTCTGCTGCCAGTTCTTGGCTAGCCAGAATTGGCTAGTTATTGTTTATTTTCAGGAAGTGACATCTGCAAGCATTTTAAAGTTTATTTTTCCCCCTCCTCTTGGAGCTGTTTTGGGCCGTTCTGGGACACTGTGTGTCATAAAAACAGTTGTATGACCCAATTAAAAAAAACTTAATAAAATTAACAACATTAATAAAACACTTGCTTAAAATAAAATTGTAGCAGAGAAATTAAGAGAAAGAATATGATCAATTTATGTGTGGAATCACTTGGGGTCCTAGGGGAAAAAAAACAACAAACTCTGAAAAATATATTATGGCATTATTTTTTAAATGACCTACCCTAAAGACATGATTATTCTGAAGCCCTGTGGTCATATAGAGGTCACACTGGGTTCTTGAATACTTTTTGAATACTAGTAACAGATTGTATATCTGCAGAATTGTCACTGGTGCTTTTGGCACAAGGGCAAGTACTCTAAACAACATGAAGGAACCCTCAGAGTGTGTTTGTGGGGGGGGGATGTGGGAGTGGAAGTCACATACCATTGCAGCGAGAGGCAGCACAGTGTAATAGACAAGGCACTGGACTTGGAGTCACAAAGATTTGGGTTCAAATGCTGACTTAGACACTTACTAGCTGTTTGATCGTCACCAAATCACCTAAACGTTTTGGGTTTCAGTTTCCTGACCTATAAAATGAAGGTTTTGAACACGTTGGATTGTTCAACATGATTTTTAAACAGTCATTCATGATCAAGTTTAATTCCTCTTAGAAAACCAATTTAAATAAAGTTGAATTATTATATATGTGGGAAAAGAAAAAACTCAACTTAAGAGACATCTCCTTTTCATAACAAATAGTGCAAAAGACAACTGTTACTCAATGGTAGTTCTTTTGGGATATGCTATCAAGCCTGCTCCTTTTCCCTTCTACTTAATGCCAGTGGAGATCACTTTTGTCCCAATAATATTCTATTTTGGACTTTCCAGGTATTCTATACTATATCTCTCCAGGTGATGATTATACTTTTGTTGTCATCCATGGAAAAGAAATGCAGATTCTGACCAGTTTTATGGCCAAATAGTCCACTCAGATTAGGTCCACTCTTGTACTTGACTCCTTATTCGGTGGCCATCAACATGCTTCCAAGCAAAAATCTTGTTACCCTTTTTAGCATCACCCATTATCAATTCAGCTCTGCCCCACACTCTGCTCCCTAACTGCCATCCCATGTCCTCCATCCCACTTCATTTTCCCCCATTGACTTTAATCATCAGTGATTTTTAACTACTTCAAATGTTGACCTTTCATTGCAGAACCTTTCATATTCATTGCTCCTAAATTTGAAGTCAATATAGAGGGAAAATAGCTATTATCACAGCTTCAGTTTTCTCAAACACAAAATATAGAAAGAATGACAATGAAGGTAACAACAGTTATAATTATACTATCATCAACCTTTATGCATTAAGACTATCTTATAAATGACTCAATATGTTTTTTCCTTTTTCCTTAATTGATAGGAACTCAGAGATAATTTCTGTGCTCAATCACAATAAAAACTGAATCCAAAGTGCTGGTAACATTAATTTCCCTAATCACTTTAATCGTTTTATATTCTTTTAGTTTTAATTGTTTTTTTATTTTTAATTTTAATTATCTGTAAACTACCTCAAGATCTTTTGGAAGTATGGCATGAATTATGTGTGTATAAACACACACATTTATATATATTCCCTCACATGTTATATATTGAATGCATATATGTGTATAATACATATATGTATGCATACATGCAAATATCTGGTTATAATATATATTGTGTGAAATATACAAGGTGTGTACATATGTATACATGTGTATAAATGCATGTCCATATGCATGTATACGTATATGGAAGACTGGCTTTGGGGTCAAGAAAACCTGGATTCATGTCCTACTTCTGACATGTACTGGCTATGTTACCATGCACAAATCACTTAACTTCTCGGTGACCCCAAGTCACTCTCTAAGACTCTTAATTACAGACAAGTTTCCTATATGTTCAATAGGCATCAGTGATGGGAATTTCTACTGTCAGGAGTGATGATGAAATCTCAGATCTGAACCAAAAGGGTGTTTCTTTTCATTTGTAGATTAAAGTCATGAGTAAGGTACGAAAGTATTCCTAATCATACCCATATAACATTTCTTGACTATTCTGAAGTCCACTGCCCACCACAGTTAATTTGTCAATGACTAACTTTAAAAAGTGATCCATAAGTATGTTTGTTCCTTTGTTTTTGGTACAGCACCTGTGTGGATAGAGGCAGAGCTGGCCTCAGAGCCAGGAAACCATGTGTCATACATAACACATGCTGGCTTTGAGACTCGGGCCAAGGCACTCGGTGCTCTAGGCCCATCTCTAAGGCTACGAATCACAGAGAAGATACCGACCTGCACTGGTAGAGGAAGTTTCCTCATCTGAGAATTTCTTATACTAATGAAATCACATGTCTAGTCCTGTCCTCCAACTATATGTTTGTATGTGCCTCCTTCCTGTTTAAAGATACAGTCGCAATGTTTTTTGATGCTTAATGCTGAAAACCATAGGATCATAGGGTATGCACACACACATATACATGTACTCACAGTAGGACCTTTTCATCTTCTTGTTTGTAACGTGCCAGTATAGCCAACTGTCCTAGTTTGTCTAGCAGCCTGCATTTCTCTTTCCCCTAAAGTCAAAGGAAAATTTTCAAGGCAGAGTCCCAGATAGCATTCATAGAATTCTAGAATACCAGAGTGAAAAGAGATCTGAGTTTTCTATTCTAACCCCCTCATTTGACAGAAAGAAGGAATCTGAGGCCTAAAAAGAGTTCCAAGATCATCTAGCCAGTCAACAGCATTGAGAATCAGTAGTGATGAACTTTTTATCACATCTTCCATTTTGTGTCCTCCATAGTCCCTAGAGTATCACTTTACCCAAAGTATATCAATCAATGTTAACTGAATGAATGAACATATGAATGATAACTGTCTACTGGCTCAGGTATACAAGAAAAAAAAAAAGAAAGCAAGAAAAACTTAGGATGTAATGGATAGGGCTCTGAATTTGAAGTCAGAGGACTTGGGTTCAAATCCTACCTTAGTATGATCTTAGGCTAGCTGCCTGGGGCCTCATCTATAGAATGCCAGGACTGGGCTAGATGATCCTGGCCTAGGTGATTCTGCCTCTGATATCCTATAATGCTAATTGGCAACAAATTCAAACAGTTACCTCATTTCTGGATTTAAATTAGGTATTTCAGGAGACCAAAGATGATCTCGCTTAAAAGAAACAGGGTAAGCAAAAAGAAAAATGGCAGAATAGTATTATATACTAAGGTAGATTCCTGTGAGGAAATACTGGAGGTGGGGGAGGTGGAGAGGAGCATGGCGGACAACAGCTGAGTGAAGAACACCTGAGGTAGAAATAGAAGCAATATCGTCATTGTAGTATATACTCCAGACTAGCTGGATGGCAAGAGAAAACAGATGAATCCAGGGAACATATCACAAGCTTGGCACAGAGACATGATAGTCATAGTGATGTAGGAATTCAATTAATTAGAATCTGCTGCAGTTCTTTCTGCCAAACACACACTAGCTAACAATTTCCTATCTTACTATAATGACGATTTCATCTTTCAAAGGAGAGAAGACCCAACAAGGGAAAATTCTATTGTGGACCTGATTCTGACTGCCAAGGGTAAACTGGGAGCCGATTTGGACGTGGTGGGAAACCTTTGGGAGAAGTGACCGCTCCAACCTAGAATTTGTTGCAGAAGAGAGGAAAGCCAGGCATTGTGTGGACTATGATTTTTGAAAAGCAGATTTCAAAGGGCTCAGACAAAGAAAGGATAGACAGGATCCCATGGCCTAAAATTCTGTAGGGGAAGCATCCTAGAAAGGGTGGTAAACTCTCAGGCATGAAATTGTGAAGATATAAAGAGAAACAATTCTGACAAGGCAGAAGGAGGGAGTGCTGGCTAAAGAAACTGGTCACAGGGAACTCAACAAGCACATTAGATTACATGAACAGAACCAAGGGCAAGGAATAAAGGATAAATATGAAGAAGAGAATTGTATAGTACTGCAAGAATAGAATTAAAAGTCATTTTGACTATTATAAATACCCAAATAACTACAAAGCACCTATGAAGGAAGACACGATCTGCATTCAGAGAAAGAACTCATAAATAGAAAGAAGTATGTTTAGAATGATTTTACATGTATATATATGTGTGTGTGTATGTATGTATGTATAAATGTATGTGTATATATATTTTGGATATATATTTGTGTGTATCCATATACATGTGTATATATATGGATATATATACATATATATGCATATCTGTGTCTAATGATAATCTCTAGGGTGGGAGGGAAGGAATAAAAAAGTTACGTGATAACTTCATTATATATTTTAAAGGAATAGCAAGTTGTACATAATAGATTTGCAATTTCCTGTGTGATCATCTCTTTTTTTCTATTCTATTATGTTATAGAAATGCTTGTTTTATTTCTTAAGTTCAGAATAAAATAATTTTTAAAAGAAAAGAATCAGAAGCACTAAAGCTCAGAAAAAAACTAGTTAAGAAAGTTAAGAACAATTTTTTAAAAAGGTAGCTTTTTAAAAATTTTAAAATTAACTCTACTACTCTACTCCAGTTTTGCTTGGGTTTTTGTTTTTGTTTTCTGCCAAGGAGGGTGTTTTTTGAACTAGAAAGGAGAGAACAAAAAATAAACAGATTGCTTACACCCAAGTAGGGAGATAGTAAGAAAACACCTAGTTTACCCTTGCTGAATTCAAGTTACCAAGGTCAAAGGAACTCCATTACTTATACTGAATGAAATGGCAGATGTGATTAATGATTAGAGATTTGACAGCTCCTTTTGGTTCTAGAAAACAGAACCAGGAGGAAATAGTGGAAGTTGCAAAGAAGAGAATTTAATTGATGTTGAAAAATAAAAAGATCTTATTACAGTTGTGCTCTCCTAAAGTGTAATGGGCTCACTCAAGAGGTACTGGATATCTCCTCACTAAAGGTCTTCAAGTAAAGGCTTAATGGCCACTTCTAGGAGACTTTGTAAAGAATATTCCTGCTCAGGTATGGTTGGGTTATATAGCCATAGAGGTCTCTTCCAAACCCAAGATTCTGTGGCTTTGATTTCTGGACTGGCTAAGCTACCTAGGTGGGTGTTGTCTCTTTTTTAAAAAAAATGGATTAACAGTTTTTAATGAAAAAAAAAATAAAAGAATATTGGCAATGAATGGACATAGGTCACCCTGAGTCATCTAAAAAATAAAATATTTTCATATTAAAATTAACTGTATAAAGTAAAGAAGTCTCATTGGAAGAGAAATATCGAAAAAAATTCATTGCTAGCAAAACTGTAAAAAATGCAATTAATTTAAAGCCATTTTAATTTGCCTAAATACCCTTTCAAGACAAACCCTTCTTATTCACTCAGGTAATAATAAGAAACCTTATGTTTTTTAAAAATCAAATTAATTTGTCTTATTTTTAGTATTATTGTCAAATGAAGACTCATAAAATCTATTTGAAGACATTTTATAATTCCATTTGTTCTCCCGAGATTTTGTATTATCAGTAACCAGGAATAGAACTTAACTTTTATCTTCATCTCTTGTAATTGTAAAATTGTAGTGTGTCATCTAGTTAGACCATAGGATTATAGGATTTAGAACTGCAAGGGACCTTAGGAACCACCTAGTCTAGCCCCTCAGATGAGGATACTGAGACCAGAGAAATGAAATTATTTGTCTGAGGTAATACAGATGGTAAACAGCAGAATGAGGATTTAAATCCAAGTGCTCCGACTTGAAATCCAATACTCTTTCCTTTACATCCAATCCTTCTATTAATTGGGATTCAATTCCAGAAACCAAATGGTCACCAATTTGGACTCCAGAGAGTAGACCAGTTTGACAGGTGCTTAAAACGTGTGCAGGGAAGTAGTACAAGATAAGGCTAGAAAGTACCAGATCACAAAGGGCCTTGAATGTCAGTCTGAATTTTACAGGGCAGGTAATAGGAAGCTTTTCATAGGAGATCTTCGAGCAGATATTACTTGTTGAAATATATAATGGATTATTCCAAAGAATGAAGCTGACAATCCTTATCACCAATAGGGAAGGAATCCTACAAAGATGGAAGCAGCTACTCTTAATTAGGAGGAAACACAAAACAGAAAACCAACCAACATGGGAATCTGGTCTCTTCTTGAAATCTGTCTGTAGCAATGACAGCAGCATCTCACAACCCTTTATTACAACCATGATGCAATCCATAGTTCTTATGAATTCACTACTTAAGGGGATTGTTTACCATGCACTTGTGGAATCATAAAATTGGTTTCTGTCAGACTGTAGAACTAATTATGTGATTTTTACTGCCCATTACTTTCCAATACCTCATTCATAAATTTACTAAAACGCTATATCCTCCATGGTCTCCATCATCTCCTTCAGTTGGAAATGGTCTTTCTTTAGTCAAGCCTTGAACCCAACTTTGAAACCCCTTAACGGGTGCTATCATTATTCACATTGATCTTCTCTGCACTGAAAAGCTTACTGAGGTTACTCCATGATAATACTGTCAGTCTTATAAGACTTTACGTTTTCTTATTGAGGCAGCTGAGTGGCACAGTGGACAGAGCATTTGTCCTGGAGTCAGGAAGATGATCTTCCTCAGTTCAAATGAGCTCCAGACAATTACTAGCTGTGTGACCCTGGGCAAGTCACTTAATCTTAATGTTTGCCTCAGTGTCCTCGACTATAAAACAGGAATAATGATAGCACCTATCTCATAGGATTGTTGTGAGGATTTAATGAGATACTATTTCTAAAAAGTGCTTAGCACAGTGGTTGGCACATAGACATTATATAAATGTCTATTCCCTTTCCTTCCCCTCTTTGAACCTACTCCACATCACCCATCAAATAAAACAGGGTTGTGTGGTCAGTCCTCTCTCCATATATTTGTTTATATTGTTCTTTGACCATGGAATATCCTCCCTTGTCCTCTTCCTGTCATCTCTACCTGTTGAAATCATACCTATCTTTCATGTACCTTTCCCAGATTCCCACAGTTGAAAATAACCTTGAATCTCCCAGGTCTATACATCATTTTTTATCTTTCTTATCCTGTTATATTACATTCTACATTAAAAGTTATTGATTATTATATGAGCATGAATGAGTTACATTTCCCTACTAGGATGTAACTTTCTTGAGTGCAGAAACCATGTCTGATTCATCTATTTCCCCCAGAGACTAGCAAAATATCTTCCCCAACGTAGGTACTTGTTCAGTAAAGGATGAGTGAATGTTGATCCAAATTGAGTACATGTGCTTAAGGATAAAGAATTGCGCATGTTCAAGATGCAAAGATCCTTAGCAGACATTTAGTCTGATCCCCTGACTTCACACATCAAGAGAAGAAAGCCCAAATAGGGAAAGTGAATAGTCCCAGCTTTCATAAACAGTAAGTGTAGTGATGAGACTGAAATCCATGTCTTCTGATTCCAAGCCCAGGGCCTTCCCCTCTCCTCCATGCTTCTCTTGTCTGATGGCTGTTGTAGGATGTTTTCAGGCAGCTAGGAAGCTCTTGGACTAAATCATCCATGAATATCACCAAAGACTTGCTATATATTTGAAGTTGCTATTCGGTGACAGATATGTTCTCAAGGTATGCACATGATGGAATCCCTATACACAGCCAAGAGTTTTCATTAGCAGTAGAAACTGACAGCTGTCACAACAGTCTGCAACCAAGGCATCTAGCTATCTGAAGATGTTCTAGTTGACAAGTGAAGTTCAAGAAAGAATAACAGTTAATTTATCCACGGGGGTGATGGCAGATTGATTATGTTGACTGAAGGTATAGATATGTAAATTCAATTTATCAAGTAACTATTACACAGAGCACTGGGCTAGGTGTCAAGGTGACACCGAGTTTATATGGGATATCATCCCTGTTCTCATGGAGACCATGTTGTAGACTTTCTAACTGAGAGAAAAGACCCAAATACAAATAATTGACATACACAATAGCGCATGATAGATGTAACAGACATATATACAATAAAGTACACAAAGAAGATAATATCAACTGGGGTGGTCAACAAGGGATTCACAGAAGAGATAGCGTTTGCCATAAGTAGAATTTAAATTGGTTCAGAATGGTGAAAATTCAAAACGCAAAGAGGAAGAGGGAGGTATAAATCCAAGTATAAAGAATGCAATGTCTATGAGCGGAAAGCATGTTAGAGATTCAGAGTCCAATACAGAAGGAGCTTAGAGCGTGTATAGGGGAGAACTATAAAAGAAGGTTACAGTGAAGGTATTTTAATGCCAGTCAATTGGCACTGTAGGCATCAGGGAGATACTGTCAGTTTTTGAGCAGAGAAATGACATAACTGGATCTAGACTGGTAGTGGTACGGAGGATAAACTGAAGAGGAGGAAATGTGGAATTTAGGAAGAGCTATTAAGAGGTAACTACAGAATGGTTAAACAAATTGTGATATATGAATGGCATAAGGAATTTAGGAAAGAATGGAAAGACTTTCATGAACTGATGCAAACTGAAGTAGGCAGAGCCAGGAATCCAGTGATTATAACAGTAGATACAGAATTAGGCCTGGAGCCAAGAAGATCTGAGTTCAAATCCTACCTCAGACACATACTATAATTGTGCAACCCATTTAACCTCTGTCTCAGTTTCCTCCATTGTTAAATAGGGATCATAATAGCACCTACATCCCAGGGTTATTGTAAGGTTAAAATAATATTTGTAAAGCATTTAGCACAGCACCTGACACAAAGTAGGAAACATATAAATGCTAGTTATTGTTGTTATTGTGTTGTTACAATACAAATGGAAAGAATCACCAAAAACAATCAAAAATGAATGCTACATAATTATAAAGAATGAGATTGGCCCCCAAAACAAGAAATGAGAAGATACTTCCTTTTCTTTATAGAGGTCAGGGTCCATGTTTGTGGAACATTACATATGGAACCAGATTTTTTCAATATGTTGATAAGTTTTGCTGATTTTTTTTTCTCTTCTTCCTCCTTAAGGAAATATTTATTATAAGGGGTAGTTCTCTGGGAGAGGGGATATGGAGAAAAATTTAGGTTATGTGTATACAAAAGATATCAATAAAAATCTATTTTCAGAAAGAGATTACCACACAAGTCCAAGTGGATTGTGATGAGGGAATGAATGGGTTATAGAGACATTGCAGAGGTAGAATCAATAGACATATTACTGATTGGGTGAGAGCGGGAAGAGTCAAAGATAACAAACATAAAGGTTTCTAACATGGCAAACTGGGTTAATGGTGGTGACTGACAGGAAAAGAGATGAGAGACTTCAAGAGAAATCATCTTCCTCACTAGTAAAATTAATCACATTAGCTTAAGTTACACATGACATAGAGAGGCAGCATGATATAGAGAGCTGGTTTTGAAGTCAAGGAACCAGGTTCAAAGCCTGTCTCTGATACATATTAACTGTGTGACTATAGGTCAATCACTTAACGTCTCAGCCCAACAGTTTTAAGTTATGAGTAAGTTACTTATCTCCATGTGTTTAGGGAGTTTCTACACTGGGAATTCTCCATATTAATGAAAGCACGACTTCAGAAAAAACAATGGAAAACAAAACACATGACTTTTTTTAATAAAAAAAAAAATGCAAACTCACCAACAATCAGGTCTTGAAATGTAGCCAAGAGAATACATTGTTTACTGTAACACATCTTCACTAGATGATACCTACCCGGAGTCTGGATGTCTGAATAGATGGTTCATAGATAGCTACCCAAGCTGCTACCATGTAAGGAACTAAAGTGAGGCCATTGTAGGCTGGAGAGTTGGAGGAAATGCTTTAAAAAACACTGCCGCAGAGCTTGAAATGATGGAGCCTAGCCATGGAATACTGAGGAACAGCTGCTTCCTGGCATAACGCCATCAGGAATGGAGTGGTTCACTCTCCTTGAGCCAAGACTTTGGGCCCTGCTGATAGTTAGCATCAGCTTCATTGCCTTCTCAATGACATGTAACACCTGACACCATGAATGAGCAGAAAGAAGGGAAGCAGGCATAAAATGGGCTCAGATAATGTTTGGTACAGGACCAACCCAGACGTTCAGGGCTGGAAGGAGGGGATTAAATAAGGCTGGGAGCATTCACGGAGGCATCACAAAGGAGTGAAAAGTGCACTGGGCTTTGGGTCAAGAGAGGCCTGGGTTCAAATACTGTCTCAATCAATTCCTAGTGTGTCACTCAGGCTCCTCAGCTGAAAAATAGAAATACTAATGCCTGTAATATACCTTTCAGTGTTGTTACAAAGATCAAATAAGATAGGAGAGACTAGGGACTGGACCTGTGATTACATTGATAAGGGAAAGACCCTTTCACAACGCAGGTCAGATCCTCTCTGCCTGTCACATAGTCTTAGAGATATACCCCAAGGACTGAGAGGTCCCGACTTGTCCAGTGTCACACAGCCAAATTGCATCAGAGACAGGACTTGAACCCAGGGCCTTCCTGGCTTAAAGGCCAGCTTTCTGTAACTTGGTTAGTGGAAAAAAAAATCAATCAATCAATAATCAATAGGCCTTCAGACTGACAAATATTGCCACCTTACTGTCTGCAAAGCGCATGTAAGGAAAGAATGGTACCAACACACACACACACACACACACACACACACACACACACACCACCACCACCACCACCACCACCACCACCACCACCACCACCACCACCACCACCATCACCACCACCACCACCACCACCACCACCATCCTGACTTCAGGGAGCTGGAGAGAAAGTGCCATATGAAGGGTCAGCTATTACTGTAGGAAGGAGAGAAAGGAGCTCAGAAGTCAATTTGGTATTTAATCCATAGGTGCTAAACACATGCAGATGGGTGGGTTTCTGCAGGACTGCTTAACTGTGTTGCCTTTGGCTGTGTTTGTGGTATGTCTTAATTACCTAGGCTGGGAGACTGAAGAAAGGAAGAACTCAGAATAGGTGCATGTTTTGCTACCAACCATTATGTTTTTATTTGTTTCACTTTCATATAGCAACAGATGTTTTAAATTGTGAGAACTAGGTCTGACCATTCAAGAAAATTGTCCATCCAAGTTGAGGAGAAAGTCCTTAGTAACTAAACTCATTTGTTTGCTGCCTTCTGTGTATAGAAGCTTGTGACTGTTTGTGAGACCCTTGAATGGCAAGGTAACTTCAATTTCTTACCTTTTGGCTAGTCCTAAATTCATTCCCACTTCAAAAACTGAAGCCACACAAATTGGCAAAACCAGAATTCATCTCTGAGTTACTCATTTATGTAAACTACATTTACTTTGAGATAAACACTATTCAGTGGCTTCTGGGGGAAAAAATATCAGATTAGGAAACAGTAGAGGGACTGGAATCCTTGGAGCTAAATGAGCAGTGAAATGACTTGCCTGCTTCCATGCTTTCTTGCCCCACTTGTGTGGATAATGTTACAGCTTTTGACTTTGTTTAATCCAAATAGGGATATCTTTTAGAGTTAAATACAACACAGCTTCTCCCTGGGAATGTAATTGTTAAACATTTTGTTGTTATACTATATAGCAGTCACTTTAGATAACAGAAATCCCATGCCTTGCACAGCATTTATGTTACCAGCTACATGCATACAAAGCAGAGGATGTAATCAAAAGGGTATTTGGCATAAGTTCAGAAGGCAATCTGGATTGGACTGTAGCTGTGCATACTTCCATGTTTTTGTGTCCATTTCTGATCTGTGATTTATTGCCTTCCAATGAACAATTTTAAAACTTTAAAATACCAGCACAGGACCAAAAAAATTTTTGAAAAAAAAAATTTCAAATCCAACTCAAGACTTCTGCACAGCTATGGATAGTAAGTAATAAAACTACAAGAATGTACTTGGATTTTTTTAAGTAATAAAGACTGTTCTTACTGACTTTTCTTCCAATTTCCACTAGAAATATGAACTAATGTACTTGGTAGAAGGCAGCCCTGCAGATAGTTATTGGCTTCCTCACCCCAGGTCAGAAGCAATTTATAGCATATGTGCAGTGAAATACTTTTTGTTAATGATCAATGCATATGGAAAGTGATTTAGAAGAAAATGTCAGCTAATTTTTTAATGTTTGTGAGAGTGATAGACATTTAGAAAGACAGGAAAGGTTAGACTAGCCTTATTATCGTAATGTGCCACCTTCTACAGGAAACCTTTCCTGATCCTTCCCAATTGTTACAGCCTATTCTCTTTTCTTCTTCCTGCTTTTTGGTGAGGCAAGTGGGGCTAAGTGACTTGCCCAGGGTCACACAGTTAGTAAGTTTCAAGTGTCTGAGGCCTGATTAGAACTCAGGTCCTCCTGACTCCTATTATCTTTTCAAATCATCCTGACTAATTCTATCTGTTTACCTGACTACTTCTATCTGTTTACCTGTTTTATCCGAAAGCAAAATAGAAGCCCATTGAAAGCAGGAACTGTTTTTGCTTTTTTGTCTTTGTATCTCAGAGCCTAATATGATGTCTTGTCCATAATAGGTACTTAATAAATATTTGGATTATTGGTTCACAGAAATGCATTCCTGAGGTATTTGAAGTATCCCAGCCACTTCTTCCAAACCTAAGGTTTACATCAAATAGATCATTCAATGCTGCCAATACTGAAATAATGACTTTCTCTTAAAAACCTTAAGTAACTTTAGAAACGTGACCTTGAGAATCTTCAGAGCATTGCTTCCCCTCCCCAGTCTAAAGGTGGTACTGCACCCATTTTACATATTTACAACATATCTATATGTTAGGTCCCAAGACTAGTTAAATTGCTTGGTCAGTGCCCTACTATAGATTTCTTGAAAGCCTAGTCAAATTGAGGGCTTGGTATACCCCCTTTCCAGTATTCTAACAAGGGAAAAATATTTCCTCCTCACTCCTACCCCCAATGCTCATTAAGGTAAATTAGTGATTATATTCCTACTGCTTACTGTGCAGTTCACCCCTTACATTGGCTACAATACCTTTAAAATTCTTTTGGTTTCATATACTATTTTCCTCATGTGTCCCATTAGTTGTACCAAGATCTTGATGTTTTGGTGTAGTGTAAAAAACCCTTTTTTGAGTAGATTACATACCCCATTTGACCTGTACATTTCAATTGGAGAAGATCTGTGGGGGACTGGCAAATCTGAACCACAGTGGACTTAGGATTTAGTAGATAAGCCCTAGGGAGGCACAGAAAATTTAGGTGAACTGTCTTGGGTCCCACAGCTAGTAAGTTTCTGTGGAAGGATTTGAATCCAGCTCTCCCTGCCTCCAAGGTCAACCCTTTATCCACTATGCCATGCCACAGTTACCTTTCTTATGAAAAATGCTTTTTTTTAAATTTTTGAACTGGGTTACAATCTTGTATAGGTAACTCCCAGTAATGAATGTCCCATAAGTGACTTGTCCAAGGTCACACAGATAGCGTGGGCCAGGGGTTGGACTTGAACCCAAAGGCTTCCTGGCTTTGAGGGTGGTTCCCTCTCCACTATTCCATGCTGCTGCTTATTTTCTCCTATTCAAAATCCAAAATTTTGTTTGTTTCCTCTCATGCGAGTCTATTCATAGCTTAAAAAAAAAAAACCTTGAAAAAGTTAACGACCGTATCATGATCCCAGCACCATACCTGAAAAACACCCTCCTCCCCAAATTATCATGCAGTGCCAAATGAATTCAAGACAAGAGGATGGCAGTTAAAATAATTGATATCACGTGGCATGAATACAGGAAAACAGTGATAGTTACAATTTTAGAGGGCCAGCTAGGCCACATTGTTTAAACGTTTTAAAAGTCTCCGAGGCAGAAAAATACAGGAAATCAAGAAATAGGTAGAAGCAGGAGAAAGAAGCAGAGCCCCCTGTGCTCTGCGAGTGAAATTGAATAAGGGTGGTGGAAACTCTCTAAGTTGCTGCACATCTGGTCCAGACTCTTAAGGTCGGGAGGGAGGGAGGGAGGGAAGAAAGAGGGAGAGGGGAGAGCACGGTCCTGGAAGGAATCAGGGACTCTAGACAGCCCCAGAGAGAGGAGCCGGGAGGGGAGGGAACAAGAGGGAAAGTGGGGAAATGGAGCCTTAGAGTTGATGAAGCGTACAGGTTAGCCATGCGGTGCGGTCCCAGTGAAAACGCCTCCCAGCCTTTCTGATGTGTGGAGACTGCAAGTGCAGGAGGTTGGTTGGGCAGACCCATGTGTGGCCCCTGCTGCGGGTCCTGGGACTCCGAGAAAGAGGCGCTCTCTTTCGGGAATTGCTAAGAGACTGATTGCGGGAGAGAGCTGGGGGTGGCGGTGGGGAGCCTGGTCGTTATGCAGACGGATCTAAAATGACCAGCAAGCGGAAACCTCTGAAAACCCAGCTCAGGAGATCAATCAGTGAGCAGTTACGGGACTCCACTTCCAAAGCCTGGGATTTGTTGTGGAAAAATGTCAGAGAGAGACGGCTGGCAGGTCAGTCCCGCTGAGATTTGTGGGGGGAGACAGAAGTTGAATGTCTGGCGACCTAGGATCCCCCACCCGCTCTGCACCCTCCCCTCCCCAGTTTTCTTAGCTCAGATTTTTAGTGTGTACTTTTTTCCCCTTTCTTTAAAATATCGTGTTTACTAACTCTTCCTTCCCTCCTTCCGTCCCCTCCCCTCCCCCAGCTTCACACTGAACTAAGTCCCTGCTCCGCGCCCCCACAGTCGGCGGGCTCCCTGACAGCCCCGGTGCCAACCCGGCCCCGCAGCCCCAGAAAGCTGGCGGGAGGGTGGGCACAGCTGCTAGTCTCCTGCGCTCCTCAGCGAGCCGTCTGCGCTTCCCAGGGCGCACAGGATGAGGGGGGTTACCTGGAGGAGATTCCGCGTGGGCGCTCTCCAAGGGCTGTTCCCCTTCCCCCTCCGCCCGCTGAGTGCCCCCTTCCCTACCCTCCTCCCCCTTGCGATCTCATTGAATTAATTTCCTGAGCTGCCCCTCAGGGCTCCTCAACAGCTTCCTTTCGCCCAACTTTGTCAAGACTCCCCTAGGCGCCGGGCAGGTTGCCTTCAGGAACGGATACTGGGGAAGGCAATTTTATGGAATGGGGACAGAGTGGAAGAAGACGATAAGCGCTCATCTGGGTTAGATTTAAACGCTGATAACACTTGGTGTTTGGGAGCAGAAAGGAAAGGAGACAGGTGGATGGGTTGGTGATTCAGGAGGATTTCTGAGTTCAAGTGAACGAAAACACAAACACACAGAGCAGTAGCAGCGAAAGGAGTCTCCCACCCTCTTAGAATGTGTACAATCCACATCAAAAGAAAGGTGGAGGAGAGAACACAGGAGTGGAGAGTGGAGAGGACTATTACGAGTCAAGGAATCCTTTACAACCCGTAAGAGGATTAGAACTGCTCCCCGCCCCCTCCAATCCATTACCCAGTGCCAGGAACAGTAGGTGGTTCCCCTTGCCCTACCAGGTGTCCTGTCCTCATACTTAAGGCTAGAACTCTGAGGTTACTTAGGTCACTGAAGAAAGCCTTTTTTTCAAAGCTAAAATCACCGGGAATTTCAAATAGTGGGTACCTCCTCCCCTCTCCCTAAATGTTAAAGGAAAGGATGTGCTTAATAGTCTGAAGTTCAGCGCATGTCATGGAAAGGTTTAAGGGATTGACCGGTGTCTTGATGGGCTTCTGCGGTAGCCATGAAAATTGGTCTGAACAAACAGCCTAACTTGTCAGGGCTAACTGGGGTTTTATCACCTCCCTGACTTACTATCAGCATTGACTGAGGTGGACAGTGACACAAAAGGTGCAAGGCAGCATATGGCAAAGGAGAAGAATGTGTTCGGAAAGCTAGTAGGCCTCTGCTCTATGAGAAAGATCTCCATTTGGGGGGAAGAGAAAGAAATGAAATGTCAGAGTAAAGTGAAAGGATTTGCCCATTGTTTCCACCCACCTACCCAACTGAATACTTCTCCTCCCCAGGTTGAACTGGAAGGCAGATAGTTTGCTAAGAGGGTGCTGCCCTTACATGCATCCAACCTGCTCACACCACCCTCAGGCATCAAGCATGACCTGGAAATAGAAGGGATCTCATTTGTCTAGATAGAATTCTGAAGACCTCAACCCCATATCTCCTGGATCAGTTTGTCATTTTTCTTGCCACCATGTAGCAAGTTCCCCAAGGTAGGCTTCTCCATCTGCACCTAGGAATAAGTTGTGGAGACTCCAAATAGTGAAGGTCAATTTTTTTTACTTTACTGCAATGTGCATTATAGATACTACTTATGATTTAATTATGTTTGATGCTCACTTGGTATAATACTAAATAGTGTGACACAGAAAGATGATATTGTTATAAAAGCTTTTGGGCTTCATACCAAAATTTCAAACCCAGAAAGCTTATTAAAAATGTCTCTTCTATTGTGACTTTTATTTAAATTTTTCAATCAGTGGATTCTAAGGAAACTAGAGGGAATCTTTCCAAGAAGACTGTATTTTTATGGTTGGTATAAAAAGATGACTCTGTAGCCTGGTCTTTTTCCAAAGGAAATACATGAGGATAAGAAACAGTAATTGGATGATCATAAAAAATAAAGTTGGTCAGTAATCATAGAGCTAGGTCAGTTATGAAATTGAATTTGGTTCTACATTAGAGTTTCGTTAAGGACCTTAGACTGGGCCAGAGTAAGAGAGTTTAAAAGGTTTGCTTCTGGTAAATGTGTGGCTGATATACATTTCAGGCTATGGATCTATATATAGCAATTAAGGGTAGAATTGGTTCCAAGAATGGGAATACTAAGAGCTCCCTCAGCCCAACATGATTTTGTGTCCCTGTGTGTATTTAAATAGGGTTGTGAGGTTTTAAAATGTTTAATCAGAATGTTAATATCTGTTTACCCATAATCTATTTACTGCTTTGCTAACAGTGAGTACCAGCAGATTATTCAACTGGGACCAAACAGTCTTCTGCAAAACAGAATTCAACTTCTGCTCCTCTGAACAGACTGGGATGCCCGCCACATTACCCAGCCAACTTCATGAAGGAGCTTTTCAATGCAAATTGATTTACTCATATTTTCTTCCTAAGGTGGCTGGAATGTTGAGCTTTGGCCACTAGACCCAGAAATACTTAAGTTATTAATTTTAGAATCTATTTTCAATAAAAGCACCCTTCATATGTGATTACTTAGTTGACATCAGAAAGGCTAGATAAATGAATACGCCTACAGATGATGTTTTCTTGACAAATGATGATTTTAGGGTTATTGGCTTTTCCTTACCCTGTTCATGTTGTTATTTCTCCAACTTCAGCAAATATTTCTTTCTCATTACAGTTAATGAAGGAAATTGATTTAAAGGAAGCTATTGTTTGTTGGCTCCTCATGGAGACAGATGATTCTTCTATTTATTAACAGTGTGCCTTTATGTGAACTAAAGTCGGGGAAAACCTTTCTTCGGTTTCTCTCCTACCTGACTTTCATGTTGGTCATGAGGACTGGACTTGGAACCAGGACTAGAGATTAACAAGTAGTATTGTTGAAATACATCCAAATCCCTCAGCTTTTATTCAGTGTGAGGGCACTTGGGAGACAAAAAGGATTATCTTTCAAACACATCTTGAGAGCAAAGAAAAAGGAAAAAAATCCAGGGAGAGCAATGTATAAGGAAGGAAGCAAGAATTTAAGTACCTACTATGTGCCAGGCACTGTACTAAGTACTTTACAAATATGATCTCATTTAATATGCAACACAGTCCTGGGAAGTAGGTGCTATTATTATCCCCATTTGTAATAATATTTATTATTATCAGCCATTTAGGGAAGCTGAGGCAGACAGCAGTTAAGTGACTTGCCCAGGGCCATACAGCTAGTCAGTGTCCAAGGCTGGAGTTGAATTCATATCTTTCTGACTCCATGACCAAAGCACCATATGTCTACCTCACCATCTCCCAATTCAGTTCAACAAAGATTCATTGAATATCTAGATTGTTCAAAGAATAGTTATGAATGATGTTCAAATATACTCATTTCACTGAAGAAATGTTAGGAGGATTCTGTTAAAGGATGGTGGATGTTTGGAATAATAACAGGGATTAATAAAATCCAACAAAATCCAAACTGGAGTTTATATAATACTTTAAGATTTTTAGAATGATTTCTTTATCTACCCCATTCTGGCCTCACAACAACCTTGTGAAGTAAGTTCAATAGATATTATTTCCATTTCATAGCATCACAGCTGTAGAGCTCGAAGAGGCTTAAGAGGCTATTTGGTCCAATCCTCTAATTTTACAGGGGAAGAAACTGAGACCCAGAGAAGTTAGTGACTGAATTGCCTAAGGTCACGTGGGTAGCTAAATGGCTGTGTGACTCCAAGTTCAACACTCCATTATTCTGCACCACAGTAGATAAGGAAACTGAGTCTGAGAAAGGTCGTAAGTACTGCCACCATTAGGAAGTATCTGAGGATGGATTTTCCCCTGGACTCAAGACCAGTGTTCTTCCCCCTATACTGTACCATATTCCCTCTTCACCTGACATACTTCTGAATTCCATCAGGTCTGATTATGTTTTTTTTTCTGTTTCTAAACTTTTTTTGGCATTTGTGTCAACATATGATAAAATACTTCTCATGCCAGTTACCTTGTTAGATTATTAGTACTGTTGGCTTAGTTGAAAAGTTCCTAGTGGAATTTTTCTTTCTTCCCATTTCCGTATCTTCTGTGTTACAGAGATGGATATTCTGATGATGGCATCTTTGGTGTTTTAATTTGAGGCAGAGCACAGGCGTCAACAGGCAGTCATTAATGAGACAAAAAAAACTGGGAACTTTGAGGCACATGATAGGTTCCAAAGTCAATGCGTAATGACCATCACTTTCATTATCCTAAAGAGAAAAAGTCTCATTGGGCTAAAAAGTAGCCTATCCCTATTTCTTTGAGTTGTCCTTCATGAGACAGTCCCCTTCAACACAAGGCCTAGGCTAAATGTTTCTGCCATCATCCTCTGTTCTTTAGGCATTCTCCAGTGCCCTGCTCACCCAACATTTCAGGGCATCTAATGCCTTCTCTATTGTACTCATCAAAATCTGCTCTCAAGAGAAATTATGGCAGGGGTCATTTATTATTGTTGTTGTTCAGTCGGTTCAGTCATGTCTGACTCTTTGTGATCCCCTTTGAGGTTTTCTTGGCAAAGATACTGGAGTGTTTTTTTCATTTCCTTCTCCAGCTCATTTTACAGATGAAGAACTGAGGCAAACAGGGTTAAATGACTTTACCAGGGTCACACAGCTAGTACAAGTCTAAGGCCAAATTTGAACTCTGGGAGATGAATCTGCCTGACTCCTGACCTGGCACTCTATCTTCTGAACCACCTAGTTACCAAGGGTCATTTATACTTTAGTGTAAATCTAAGTAATTGCTTTTAGTTCTAGCAGGAATGCTTCAGTGTTGCACCTTATTGCTAATTGTGAAATAAAAGAATGTTTTTCCCTCCCAGTATCAGGGATCATTTGTGAAGCTCTATGTTTAAGTTATTTTTTGTTTGGACACTGGGTCTCTCTATCTCACCCAGCTTGGAAGTATAGTGGCCACTTATGGACCCAATCACAATGCTGATTAACACAGAAGCTTTAACCTGCTCTGTTTTTTCTGACCTGGGCTGATTCACCCTCTTTGGACAGCCTGGTAGCCCTCTTCTCCCAGGGACCCGCCATATTTGTGCTGGAACTCCTAAACTAGGGGGATCCATCAGGCTCTGCTCTCTCCTTTAACAAGGATTATAGCCTTGTACCGCCACACCCAACAGAGCTCTATTTTGTAGACAGCAGGGCCATTCCAGGCATTTCTGAAAAAAAACATTTTTTTTTTTTGGTAGGGAGAGTGGAATCTGTACTTAGGTGATTTCATCATGCTTGAAATCATACTAATCTTATTGGGGAGGAATCATTTGTGGTTGTGGAACAGACAGTGTGCTCTTTTCATAGGGCTACTTTAGAGGGACACATGACCATTTGACAGATACCCTTGGAGGGATTATTATTAGCCTAATAGCTAAGAATTCTATACATGGTTAAGAGAACTTCAGTACTGAAACTCATTCTTGTATGTGTAGAGACTGGGAGTGTGTAATCCAGCAGTGCCTTGGTTTCTTAGAAAAGAGGGCTTCCTTTATACTGTGTTTCAGGGAGTTTCTAGGGAATACTGTGCTATGTCTACCATCCCTGCCTAGAAGCAGACCTTGGACAGCTAGAGAAGTGAAAGATACGTGTAGAATGCCTGAAACTTTTGAACTCAGTAAACACTCTCTTTGATTTCCATTCTGCATATCTGTCTTCCAGCTGTTGAGCCATGAAATCACACCTGGAATGGATTTGTCCAAGCCCTTTTCAGACATAGCTGTTGCCTGTTGAATTGAGTTCTTGTTGGCCAATTATGTATTGGTCCATCTGACATTTTCTGTACAGCTGTCTGTCAGGCTTTTGTAATTGTCAAGTCTGATGCCTTCATCCAGCTGGTAATGACTATATACATTCCACTCCTCACTGCACATTCCCTGGGAAACCTGGCTTTCAAGGCCAGATCCCACCCTGGGACAAGACCTATCAGTAATTGTTTCTGATGAGTACTTTTGGTTGTATTACTTTTTAATGGCTAGTTATCCATTGTTCTTCCTTTTATTGATTCCACAGCAATGTGATAGTTGAGATAGATGATTGGTATCACTTCCAAAAGTCTCAGTATCCACTTGGGTGATGTGGTCGCTATACAGGGGCAAAACACTGAATCAGTACTTTCTAATGCCAGTATTGAACAAGGTTGGCAGGAGCTCAAGGGACATCTGTAGAGGCTTGTAGGATCCTCAGATTTAAGTGGTTTATCCTACTTAGAGAAGTGGCAGAACCATCTAATATGGCATTACAACATGGTACAATAGAAAGACAACTGGGTGCTGCCTCTTATATTTACCACCTAAACGACCCTTGAACAAGTCATTTAAGCTCTGTGGCCTCAGTTTTCTCATCTATGAAATGAGGAGGTTGGAGTAGATGGCCTCTGAGGTTATTTCAAGTTTTTAAGATTTATTTTAAAATTTCTCCCCTAATTCTCTGTTCTGTGCCCAGGTCTAGCAAAAATCCCCAAGGGTTTTCTGTTTAGTTTTTGAGATGAGTCAACTGAAAGAGCCCCTCTGGTCTAGCCTTATTAAGGCCAGTCTGGTAGCTCAGGTTTTAGATTGGAAGGAAATGAGACACTCATAAATATCCAACAGTTAGTTTGTTTTAGCAATATTAGGGAAATTATATTCAGCATTGATTCAATTGGTACAGCTTCTCCTACTCTGTGTTGCCCGTGATGGTCTGCTAGTCAGAAGCCTCTGAGCACGCCTAGTGACTCCTCATTCCCTGGCTTTTGTACTTAGGCCACCAAGAAGCTCTAACAGTTAGAGCCTTTAGTCTATTTAAATCTAATCAAGTCTCAAGGATGAGACTTTTTAAGGAAAAACTTGCCCAGCCTTCCTGGGGCAGGGCCTCAGGATTGTTTCCACTCCATCCCCTAACGAGGTGGGGGACCTGAGGCCTCAAGGCCACATGTGGCCCTCTAGGTCCTCAAGTGCATCCCTTTGACTGAATCCAAACTTCTCCAAACAAATCCTTTTATTAAGTGTGTTTGAAACACACTCTCTGGGGTTCTTTGTTAACTTGCTACTCTTACAAGTGGTCGGCTAAGAAAAAAATGATGGAAAAAGAGAGTGAGATGGGAAGGTGGCCACCGTAAGTCACTCAAAGTGCTTGCATATAATTGAGTTTAACGAATTATTCAGAATAAAGTTATCATGTAGAATTTGGAAATTCTAAGCAAAAAAAAGATTGAGTAAGTATGGTCTCATATCCCCTTCAGCTCAATTTTTCATAGCAGAAGCCAGTGTGTATGTGTGTGTGTGTGTGTGTGTGTGTGTGTGTGTGTGATGTTTTTAGGCCCAAATTGTAAATGAACTTTTTCTAAGATGAGTGGATGGCAGGTGTTCTGTCATCTGTCTTCTCTTAATCAGCTGTGCCTTGTAACTGAACCAACTCCATCAACAAATCCTCCAGCAGAGTATTCCCTCTAGCTTGTGGTGTCTGTAATCAGTTTAAGCTGCTTTTTAGAAGTTCAAAGGTGTGAGAACAGCCAAGAAAATTTTCCAAAACTCTCTTTTCCCCCTTTGTTTTTAAAATCCTGCTGTGTGTTCATGGAGATTTAATCCATATATCTGATTCCTTTACACACACAAAAAAATATTTAGATGGGTTGCAAGCTAATTGATGTCTAAAACTTTTTATCTTTTTTATGGTCTAATTTTAAAAGTAATTTCTCTTGGATACAGGAAGCTATATGCTGCCAAAAATTAACTCAAAACACTGAAAAGTTTAAGTTTTGTTAGAAAATCTAATTCTACCAAATTTGAATGAGTTCTTATCCTGTCAAAATAGGTTCTCCCCCTTGAGTGTCAACAGTAGTGTACTGTGATGTGATGTAAACATTAGATTGTGCCTATAATGTACAGTATGATCAAAAGTAAAATCTAAACTAAAAAGTACCTATTAAAACAGTAATATATTCTGTGATATTGAAAATCACAGGACAATGCCAGCTAAGCCTTTTCATCTATTTTATAGCAGAGTTCTTTCTTTTTCCATACTGTAAAGAACAGACCATCCTACTCTGTCAGTTTCTTTTTCATCTGTTCTAAGGTGAATACATTTGGAAGTGATTTATGTTAAGAAGCAAAACTTCCGACAGATGATTGTATCATCATATTGGGAAGTATAAATAGAATATTCGGGTATGAAGATGGATACCAGCACTTGCTTGAACTGACATAGATAGATAGATAGATAGATAGATAGATAGATTTATTAATTTATTTTAATTTATCAACAATCACTTCCATAGGCTTTTGAATTTTAAATTTTTCTCTACCTTCCTTCCCACCTCCCTCCCCAAGATGGTGCACAATCTGATATAGTCTATACATATACATTCCTATTAAACATATTTTCACATTAGTGATGTTGTAAGGAAGAATTAGAACCAAGAGGAAGAACCACCAGAAAAAGAAAACAAGACAAAACATAAGAAAAAAATAGCAAATAGTATGCTTTGATCAGCATTCAAAGTCCATAGTTCTTTCTTTGGATGTGGATAGCATTTTCTATCATGAGACCTTTGGAGATATCTCAGATCCTTGCATTGCTAAGAAGGGCTAAGTCTATCAACATTAGTCATCGCACAATGTGGCTGTTACTGTTCTCCTGGTTCTGCTCACTTCACTCAGCCTCAGTTCATTTAAGTCTTTCCAGGTTTTTCTGAAGTCAGCCTGCTCATCATTTCTTATAGCACAATAGTATTCCATTATATTCATATACTACAACTTTTTCAGCCATTCAATTGATGGTCATTCCCTCAATTTCCACCACAAAAAGAGCAGCTATAAATATTTTTGTACATGTGGTCCTTTTCCTATTAGGGTATACACATTTTTATAGCCCTTTGGGCATAGTTCCAAATTGCTCTCCAAAATTGTTGGATCATTTCACAACTCCACTAACAATGTATTAGTGTTCCAATTTTCCCACATCCCAACATTTATCATTTTCCTGTTTTGTCATGTTGGCCAATCTGATAAATGTGATGTGGTACCTCAGAGTTGTTTTGATTTGCATTTCTCTAATCAATAGTGAATTAGAGCATTTTTTCATAGGACTATAGATTTGAACTGACATATCTTACTGTAAAAGTTTATACTGACTGGTATGACTTGAGATTCTGAGCTCCTAGGCAAAATTTTGCAATAGACCTACCATCTAGGGCTTCCTTCTCCCAATATCCTTGCTTTGTACTCAGGACATCCCCCTGCTTTTACAGACCCTGCAAAGCATAGCTGCTTATAAGCTCACCATCATTTCAGTAGTGTCATGGTTCTAATGGGAGACAGTAAGATTACAGTGAAACAGAGGACCTGGGTTCAAATCCTACATCTTACAATTACTAGTTGTGTGACCTTGGGCAAGTCACTCTTATCTTTTAAAGATGGGGATTGGACTAGTTGTCCTCTGAGATCCTTCTGGCTCTACATCTATGACCCTTTTTGTTTGTATCAAGGAACCCTTGGGCAGTCTGGTGGAGCTTGTGGACTCGTTTTCAGAAGAATGGTTTTCATTTAAAAAAAATCACAATCGAAGGAAATGTTAAGTTTAAGTTACAGGTTAGTGAAAATAAAGATGTAATCTTTTTTTCTCTTCCAACTTCCCTTTGAAATCTATTCCCTGATCCCTTGGAGACCTATGGATCTGAGGTTAAGAAACCTCTATGACAGATGATTGAAATATAACAGGATAGAGAATAAAACATTTCATTTGTATTTTATTTTTTCTTCTACTTCTTTTATATCTTCTTAAATATTTTATTTTTACTTTTTCCTTTCCTATTTGCAGTATAAAATATTTTGTTTGACTATGTCTTAAGAGATCCAGTATAATGGTGCTCAACAATTTGATGCTCTGATGTCATACTAGGTTTTGCACATAGTAGGCACCCAGTAAATGTTAGCTAAATGTAATTGAGTTTGTCACCAGTGTCAGGAGTAAACTATGGAATAAATTATTCCATTATGGAAACCCTGTGGCCCCTATCTCTGTTTTTGTTTTAGGGTGGGAGGGTGATCTGGACCTGTGATTTCATGAGTGGAGAGAACTCCTGGTGAGGAAATTTACTCTGCCAGTACAAATGCAACTTAGAGTCTTAGAGAGTTGCCTGGGACACACAAAGTTTAGACAATTTGACCAGTATCAGACAGCCAGGATGTTGGCCAGACTAGATTTGAATTCAGGTCTTCCTGGCTGTAAGATAGTCATTCATTCACCAGGACACACTATCTCTTGTGCCCTCCATTTTGCATTAAGAAAAATGCTGAATACACCACCATTGCTGCTATGATCTTCTCTTTATTCCCCAATAACTTAGCATTCCTAGTCAATTTTGACATGGTTTATATCCAAAAAAGATTTGACCTTTTGTCATGATACTGCAACATAAATGGGTTCTCCTTTTGGTATTGAAGTTGGTTTCTTATCACAGCCACCAAATCAAAAACAAAAACAATATTTGACAATCATTTCAGTTTGTATGTTTTTTTATTTTCTAAATAACAAACTTCTTAGTTTGGTAGGTGTTTTAAAATCATTCATGTGTACTCTAGAGTTTATTTAAAAGACAACCTAATATATCAGTTAAGTGAGCAGACTGTTTAATGGGCCATGTAAAGAACACTTCATAATTTCAACCTTGAGTTGATATTGGAGGAGCAGACTACAAAACTGGGAGCGAAATAACTGAGCAAAAATGCAATCCATCTTCCTTTTGTATTCTTAGATACTTCAAAGAGCTACAGCATATTTTTGGTTATTGTGGTTTATTTTCTTCCCTAAGGAGCTTATGACCAGGATAAAATGTGTAAAAGACCAAAACCCAAAAAACAAACAGACAAAAACAAAAAAAACCCACCCCTAGCAATTGTCACATTTAAGCATAAATTAGTTGCTATAACATTTTGAGTTCTAAAGTACCTCCTTTCCAAACATATATAAAAAAATTTGCAAACCACCTGTTCTCTAGTCCTGCCCATAGTCACAAATTCCTAGACTGTCTTGCATTGTTCTTAAGTTTATGGTTTTTTGTTTTTCGATTTGGGGGAGATCAGTCTGGAAAACTGATGGGTAATTTACAGCCTTAGAGGGTTGCCTAGAACAGTGGTATCAAATTCAAATAGAAACAGGGGGCCACCAAACAGTATATAAGGATCCCTGCAGGCTGCATATTGACTTAGAAAACCACATACTAACATTTTCTGTGTTCTATTATGTTTGTAATATTATATAATATACATATATTATAACTATATGTATATTTATATAAATATATATTGTTCTATTATATTAAATATTTCTTGCCTAGAGGACTGAGAAGTTTGGTTACTTGCTCATGGTAACAACTAACATGTCATAGGCAAGCCTTGGCCTAGTTCTTTCTGACTCCAATGCTAACTCTTATCTGAATTATGTAGAACAACTGTTCTCAAACTTTTTTGCCTGAGGACCCCTTTACAATCTCAAAAATTATTAAGCGCCCTCCTAAGAGCATTTTTAATGTGGGATATATCCAACAATATTTACCATATTAGAAATTAAAATGTTTTAGTAGTATTAAGAAAATAACTTTGACCAGGAGGTCTCTGGACTGTACTTTGAGAACATTTGGTCTAGAAAATACTGAACATTTAAGACACACATAATGCATATTAAAGTTGAGTAATATGATGTAACTTTTGTTTATGGAAATGTCAGTCATAATCTTAGGGACTCAGATTCTGAGTTTGTACTACTAAATGTATGTTTTCATGATTGAACTATCCAGCAATTCATGTGAGCACTATTGCATGCCTTCAAAACTTGACTGTATGACTGTCCTCCTTGGCTATAACATCAACTGACACAGGCCTTTCTTGCTAACATAAATCACATCTTTAATGTTAGTGCCTTCTCTCCAAAGCTACCCCCAATTCATCTTGTCTATATCTTGTTTGCACGTGGTTTCTTGCACATTGTTTTCCCCATTAGATTGTGAGCTCTTTGAGAGCAGGGACTGTTTTCTGCCTTTCTTTGAATCCCCAGTGTTTATTAGCACAGTGCCTGGCACATAATAGGTGCTTAAAAATTGCTAGTTGATGTCCAAATGTACTCACCTTACAACGCATGTATTGGTAGCTTGTACTAGAGAGAGACAAGTCATAGAAGATGGCTAAGTGCTATCAGTTATAATAGAATTATATTCTAGTAGAAAGTAATCTCCTTAAGAGCTAGAGCCCTTTTGTTTCTATATCCTCTCTATATCCCCAGCTCTAGTACTGTGCCTTATACTGTACCTTATAAGTAGATATTTAATACCTATTTGCTGAATTAGGAAGCAATCCCCCTTAAGTAGAGGGCTCAAGGAATACCTACCGGGAAGAAGTAACATTGGAGCTAGATCCTGAAAGATGAGTAGTATTTCAGCAGGGTTGACTGGGCATGTAAGAAGTACATTCTAGGCAAAGGGTATAATATAAATAAAGGCAAAGAAATAAGATAGCATGGGATTTGTTTATGAAACAGTGAGTACCATTTTGCTGGGGCTTGGAGTATAAGAAAGAGAGTAGTGGAAAATAAGACTGGAAAGATAAGTTTAAGATACATTGTGGAGGGCATTGAATGTCAAACAGAAGAGTTTGGACTTTATTTAGTATTGGGTTTGTTTAGGGGAATGGGGAGGTGTCTAGTGGACTGACATGATTAGAAGAAAAAGATTAATCTGGAAGTAGGTTGGAGTAAAGATGTGAAACTGGTTAGTAAGCAATCACCAAATTCCAATTAGTAAGTAGTAAGGGTATAAATTAAGGGAGTAGAAGTAGGAGTGGAAAGGAAGAAAGAGGTGTGAGAGTTGCAGAAGTGACAAGTGATTGAACATGGAGGACAAAGGAAGAGTCAAAACTGATATCAGAATTTCTTGGGTAACTGGGGACCATTAATAGAAGGTGTTACACATAGAACCTTAGAGGTAGATATGACTAAAAAGGTTTAAAAAAAGTCTAAAACTGCTATTTTACAGGTGAGGAAAAAAGCTCAGACAAAGAAGGGAAGATTTGCCCAAGATCACTAATCCACTTAGTGGCAGCATGTGACAAAACACAGATCTTCTGTCTTCTCATTCTCTCTTCTTTCAACTCCTCCACACTATCTTTTTGTAAGCTATTAATTATGAAAGACAGAAAAGCAGCACAGTACAGCGTCCTATCATTCAACAAACATTTGTCAAATGAGTGAATGAATAAATGAAGCCCCACAAGGTAAACCACAAAAACTCCTTATTTTAAATGGATTAATATTCGGAACAGAGGCTCTTGAGAGGATGATAGAAGGGCAATTTTACCTCATTACATAGAATGGGCTCCTAATAGCTATTGAACATATGTCATATGTTTTTAGGAATTCACTTTATTGGATTTCAGAGCTCATTTGAAGAAAGAGGCAGTTTGGTTCCCAAGTATAAAATCATACATTATATTTTCGTCAAATTGGACTATCTCTTTTCCAACCTTTTTCTATTTGATATTGTCACTATGTCTTTGACTATAATGTCCCCCATATTTGTAATGGAATTCAACCACCAAGACCCACCCTTCAATTACCTCTTCACGTGCTGAGATCCTCCCCTTATGTCAAGGCCCAGCTCAGGCACAATTCCTTTCGTGAATCCTTCCCTGATCCTCTTAGCTAGAAATGAGCTCCTTTCCTCATATCCCTCATCCCGTTCTAAAAAGACCTCACCTATTTACTTGTACCTTTTATTTTTGTTTTCTAGGTATAGGTCTTCTGTCATGGGATGTGCTGGTAAATGTTTAACAATTAGCTCTCCAAAAAGGCATAACACACTTTATAGTTTAATCTACATTAACATTTTCTCCATCATTTTCTTAAGTCTAGACAATCAACAAAACAATAAAGCAAGTCCTAATTTGTAGCATTTGCCAATTTCCAAGATCTAGATGTTCACAGTGAAAATTTAATAATCATCTCTCAGGAGCTAATACAAGCTGGCACCAGTTCATACACCCCATAAAACTGGATATTCATTGAGGACAGGGACTGTCTAATTTTATCTCTGTATCCTCAAAGCCTAGCACATAGTAGGTCTTGATATTTGTTTAATTTCATTGATCAATAAATCACAAATTTAGAGATGGAAAAATCTTTTAAAATCTTCTTGCTCAACCTCTTCATTTTACAGATGAGGAAACTCAGGCCTAGAGAGATGAACTGACTTGACTGAGGTCATCCAATTAAGAAGTGAGAGAATATTGGCTTGAAGCCCAGGCCTTCTGACTCCAAATCTATTCCTCTTTTCACTGCCTCATATTGAGTTGAATTGAATACCAGGACTATGGGTATTCACAAATTTGGAGGGCAGCATCAAAACACCTCAGATTCATACTTTACCTCTTCAGGATTATTGTTAGCTGGAAAAAAAAGTCAGCATGTTAAGTTTTTGCCACTTTAAAAAAACAGCATATTAATTAATACTCTCATGACTCCCTTGCTGAACACTTCCTTTCAGCTAGACATCCAATGTGGGAAACAAAGTGAATATTGGACAAAATCATAAAAGAATTCATTCAAGCTAGCAATTTAATAACAATGTGCTTCTTGCCCTTGATTCAACAGGAAGAAAATGAAGGTTTTTGTTGAGTTTTTTTTTTTGTGATGAGGCACACTGAATTCATCTATTTAAGATTTTTCATTAAATCCGTTATTATTGATGCCATTTATAAGTACAAATATTTGAACTCTGTTGTAAATAGTAATTACACTGATCAGCACATCCCTGTGTATGACTACATGGTTTGTCACAAATTATATCATGAAGAAGTCAAGGCAGTGCTTTCCTTTCTTGGTCCAGCACTGGGCTTTTTAATCACAGGGTTCTTCAAAAACAATGATGTATTGCACCTTATTCTTGCCACAGGGAATTGTCTCCACAGCCATGGAAATAAATTGCAGCTTTCTTTGAGTGCCAACAAAAAGCTTTATGAGCAATAGACATGAAAGAGGAATAATAGTTAGAATGAAAATAAGTCAATAAAAGCTTTTACATATCTCAGATATTGTCTCCTAGAGTGTTTTATTCTTTCCGGAAAGAAAGAACAGAGAGAGGCTTTGTGTTTCATGTTGAATTTCCAGCCCCTAAGTCTAAATCAAAGCAACAAGAACAAATAGAAAATTATTCCCTTAACCCTTTAGAACAGAATCATGTTGGTGAAGAAGGTGCTTGAATCTGCCAGAGACCATGTTTGTAGATGCAAAATTATAGGACTGTGGTAGACTGTGAAATTAGTATTGGCCCAGTTTTGCTGTTACTATCAAAAGATTCTATAGCTACTGCCAGGGACACCATGAACAAGGAAGGCCCTGGGGGTGTGGATACCTGCAGCCTTTGCTTTCAGTGTGCACTGCACACTGAAAGGTTGTCATTTGAGGTGGTAATGTTTGTCTGTGACTGGGAGAAAAGTACAGATGTGGGAGAAGGAGGAACAGAGGGATGTGCTGCTCTAGCTCCCTCAGGGCTTCCTTGCCATGTCGGGATGATTCCCTGCTCTGATCCTCCTACTCTACGGTCACCTAACCCTGGCTTAGGGCCGGTCAAGCCCTAAGACGCTAGAGAGGTTATCCTTGCTGCTACTCTCATGTGGATGATGATAAATCAAGCACTAAGTAAGACTTAGTTCTCAGTGCAGTTGGCAACATCTTGTACAAAGCTATTACGGTCATAGCATGAATCATTTATTCCACTGGTATTTTGTAATTTCTGAAAGATCATCTAGCATGGTTTGTGAATCAGTCATCATCTGTTAGTATGATGAAACTATAAACTGGTTCACATGCCCAAGGCTTACTAGTAATCTAGGCAATACACTTTTTTTGTCCTTTTATGTTGGAATATCAGTGTGTGTGTGCTTCTATTGTTAAGTTCCTAAGAGAAGAGGAATTTTTTTAAAAAAAATAATTGATTCAGGTCTAAAGGAAATCAGACACTGGATCTAAGGATAGGGAGTAGACCCATGATTTCATTGTTGTAAGGGAATTCCCTCTACCAATGCAGGTCAACTCTGTAAGTGATATAGTCTTGGAGAATTAAGTGACTCTGAGGTCATTGAGAGGTTAAGTGATTGGTGTTAGAGTCACACAGCCAATCTTAGATAAACAGGGAACTTGGACCCAGCACCTTGCCTAGAGTCATACAGCAAGGATTTGGGGGATATGGGACTCAGGTGCTCCTGACTTTGAGGCTAGCCCTCTATGTGCTATATAGTGGTATCAAACTCAAATGCAAATGGAAGCCACCAATCCATAAATAAGGATCCTTGTGGGCTGCATACTGACAGTTTTAAAGTGTAATATCTGTATCTTACTGTATTTTTATTTATTTTGTTAAGTAATTCCCAGTCGTATTTTAATCTGGTTTGTGTGGCAGTGTTATGAGCCCCACATGGCCTGTGGACAAGGCATACTGTGCCTGACTACCTCTAATTATTTTTGTGTTAGTAAAACTGTCTAACAAGAGCTCTCTGCCTGTCTTTCCTTTCTGTCCCTCCCCTCCTCCCCATATGTTGTTATTATCAGAATCTCTGAAAGCAAAAGGAATATGGTTCTTTGTAGAGTAAACCCACTAAATGTGGCTCCTGCAGAGTCCCTGAGTAGTTTCCTCACCTGAGGGAGCCCATATCCACATTTATAGCCCTTTGCTTACCTGGCCTACACCAGGAATGGAAACTAGAGTTGGTTGTCACCAACACCGCTTGGTATAAGTTGCTATCTCTGGCAGAGGAAGGATGGGAAAATCAGGAAAATTAGGAGTTTTAGGTGCTTGGTTGTATGTTCTAGGACTTGAAAATGATTCTGGGAACCTAAGACTTAGAGAAATGTTTTACAATGTCTATTCCCCACTAAAACAATTTCTCCAGATGTGTTCACTGTCTTAGTGACTGAATAAATTTCAACATAAGTTTCTACTCTATGGGCATATGTAGAAGGTGGTACTGATAGGTATGAAGGAGGGAAAGAATTTCAAAAGGTGGAATAAGGCAAAAAGGATCATGATTTTCAGAGCTCAAAGGGATCTAGTAGGACCTCCTCATTTTGCAGTTGAGGAAACTAGAGCTCAGAAGAGTTGTTGGATGTCATGTGGTAAACACAGAATATTATTGCCAGAGTTAGGACTAGAACCTGTTTCCAATTTTTTTCTACTCTACCATGCAGTCTATCATATACAGAATAAATAGAATTTCATAGAAACTAACATTAAAAAAAACCTCATATTTTCAAGGTGATGCATTACATGTGAAACATTTGCAATGTGTCAAACATTACATCTGTACTTTGTCCTTAAGGGGAGTCACATTCCAAATTGAGAAAAGAGACAGTGCTTGTGTAGAAACATCTAGGTTTAAGAACATCTTTCAGCTTTTCAACTCCTATGGGGCTGGGGCTGTTACCTCTTTAGTGTCCCTTATGCAGAGCCGTGTATTGTCAGGCAACTAATAAATCTCCATCATCGTGATGGTTTTACCAATATTATTCTGGTTCTTAGGCTGGTTTCATCCAAGGAACTATGTCTTTTTACTATACTGTTAATTATGAAGGCAACATTGTGAAGTAGGACACTTAAAATTGAAACTGGTGGCCACAGAGAGTCTAGACCCATATATTTAGGGTTATTAAAATAAACATTTAAATTGCATTCTTATATTTAAATTGCATCTTATATACTCTGAGTGTTGCACTTAGAGAAAACAGGAAATGAAGACAGAGGGCAACCTTCGTTCTTGGTTCTCTAGGTTTCCAGGCCCATGTTTTATAGCTTTTAAAATTAATGTGTTTGTTTACAATGTAGAAAATAGATTCATCTTATCAAACTAGTTCTGTAAAAGCCATTGAAACGACTTCTGTTACATACTTTTGCCTAGGGAATATGTGTTTAAAAAGGAAATTGGGAGATGCCTGTATAAAAACCACTCTTTATCACTAGGAATTTTCAGTATGTATTCAGCAACATTTTATTCTATAGCAATGCCCATCTGTCTGTAGGAAATAAATGGTAGCACAAAGAGGTCCATCCTTCTACAAATGCCCTGGAGAGCTATGAAGGCAAAGCCTCATTTTGCTGATGGGGATTGCACATGTAAATCTCTACTTAGTAATGGGAGAAAATACATTCTTCTCACTTTTTTGATGATTAAAAGCTTATTATTTCACCCCCAGAATTTCTGGTAAGAAGAAAAAAAGTATTTGCTCAAGGTGAAAAAAAAAACAACTCCCCCAAAAAAACCCTCAACTGCACTAATAGTTTGATCTATTAATTTTCAAAAATTTTTTTGAGACTGAATCTCTGTATCTCATGAAGGCTAGAAGTGTGATGGCCACACATGAACCCAATCTCACTATTAATTGGCATGGAATCTTCAGCCAGCTCTGGACTGATTCACCCTCTACCCCTCCATTTTAGGTGGCATGATGTCACCCGCTTTTGTATCATATTGGCACAGGAATTAGTTTGGACCTTTAGCCCTACTGCAGCTTAGAATTCCCAGTTCAAGCAATCCACCATCCTCAGCTTCCCCAGTAGTAGGTATAATAGGCCTCCACCACCACACCAAGCCGATCTATTAACTTTTAGGCTTCATCAGATAATTTTTCTTTGAAGCTCTGTCATCTTGAAATAGGTGGTTGTTCAATAGAGAGATACATGTTCATCAAAAGCATTGGCCAGTGACCTTCTACAGGTCTAAAGGAAAGATCTTCTGTTTTCAGGTATACCTATTTGCAGGTAACACCTCCTTATTAAATAGTTTTTGTATATTAACCATGACCAGCTAATCCAATAATATCTCCTAATTTATAGAATGGATTCTTATTTAGGTACAAACTGGACTGGGTAGCCTTTGAGATTTCTTTTGCAGCTGAGACTCTATAATTCATAGGCCAATTTCAATTCCTATTATTACTGAAAATGCTCATCAGACTTTTGCAGAAGTTGCATGTGGGCTCTCAAAGGAAGAATTTGTTCCTTTAGAGGAGGGATTCCTAATTTTTTGTCTGTGTCATAGTTCCCATTGGCATTCTGATCAAGCCTATGAACTCTATCTCAGAATAATATTTCTAATACAAAAAGATAAAATTCATAGGATTAAAAGGAAAACCAATTGTGTTGAAATACAGTTATTGAAATATCTTAAAAACCAAAACAAGTTTGCCAACCCCAGGTTAAGAACTCCTGTTTTAGAGTGTTCGTGGTTTCAGGATTTTATCTACATGATGAATTACATTTAAATCCATGTTCTTCAAGCTATGGCCTGCTACCTGAAAGATAATGATGATTATCAGCAGGGAAGAATTGGAAGCCTCAGAGCTCTGGGCTCCCCAAGTCAAGGAGAGTTTGGAGAGGAGAGATATTTGAAGCAAGCAGACCATTTAAGCGGCTATTGGAATTTTCCAGGTGAGAGTTCATGAGAACCTAATGAGGCTGGCAGTAGAAATGGAAAAGAGAAGAAGGATTCAAGAGCTATGGTAGAAGTAGAATCAACTGGGCATAATCTTAGCAATTCTTTATTCAAGGCAAGAATAGGTAAGCTAGAACTTCAGAATCATAGTGGCCAACCAGTCCAATACATACCCTGAAGAAAATTCCTTTCTATAACACACCTAACAAGTGGTCACTTAGCTTTTACTTGAAGACCTTTAATGAAGGATAACCCAGTCACTCCCAAGGTCACCTGTTCCTCTTTGGGACAGTTTTAATCATTAGGCAGTTTTCCCAAACATCAATTTGCCTCTGCAACTTGCACCAATTATCCTTTGTTCTGTCACCCATTGCAGAATGGACCAACCGTTTTCCACATGAGAGTTTTTCAAGCATGGAAGTTGGCTGCCCTGAGTATTTTGTTCTCTAGGTTAACATCCTCAATTCCTTTAACTGACCATCTTATGACATGGTTTTGAGGCCCTTCACCTTTCTCGTTACCTGCCTCTGGTCCCTCTGCAGCTCTTTGAAATCCCTCCTGAAATATGGTGCCTGGCACTGAATACAATATGTAGTCTAATCAGGTTGTGAGTACAAAAGTACTATCACCTCCTTATTCCTGGAAGCCGTACCTGCAATATATAACTCATTCAGTGCATTTTATTTCACAGACACTTTCTTACATGTATTAAGTCTATTTTGTCTGGTACTAAAGAATGACATATCTGGGATGCTTTTTTAATTTGGCTGCTAAGATAACCATCAAATCAAAACTTCTATGTCAAGCTCTAGGTACACATCTTCCTAGGTTTAAGTGAGCACCCACTAATCACTATGATGAAAGTGGCTGGTCCTTGGGGATCAAGGAAGGAAGGAGAGTCCAAATATTTGCAGAAACAAATAGAACAGAGAGGAAATAGTAGGTGGAACAAAATGAGGAAAAGAATTATAATGGAGCAAAAGCTTGAAAAATAGGGTACAATAGGAGAGTTAATGATAATACTTTGTATAATATTTTATGCTTTAGAAAGAGATTTCCCATATAGTTTCTTATCAGGTTTTTAGGTGGCATAGTAGATGGATTGTTGGACTTGGATTCAGGAAGATTCAGGAAGAATCCTGCTTCAAATACTTACTAGCTATGTGATCCTAGGCAAGTCACTTAACCTCTTTGCCTCAATTTCCCTGTTTATAAAATGGGGATAATAATAGCACTTATTTCATAGGGTTGTTATCAGAATCAGATAAACTAACATATATAAAGCACTGCCAAATTTAAAGTGTCATCATCATCATCATCTGAGCCTCACAACAACACTGTGAGAAAACTGAGGCAGGCAGGTAGTACAGTGGATAGAGTACTGATCTTGGAGTCAGAAAGACCTGAGTTCAAATGTGACCTCAGAAACTAATTAGCTGTGTAACTCTGGGCAAGTTACTTAACCTCTTTTTGCCTCAGTTGACTCATCTGTAAAATAGGGCTAATAAGAACACCTACCTCCCAGAGTTATTGTGAGGATCAAATGAGATAATAATTATAAAGCATTTAGCACAGTGCCTAGCACACAGTAGGCAGTTAATAAATGCTTTTTCCCCCTTACTTATTTCTAGAGAAGCTAAATGACTTATATAAGGCAACCCATCTAGTAAGTGGCCAGTATTCCTTCCACTAAACCATGCTGTCTCATCTCTACATTTCTGATTCCCCTGTTGCATTTCTGTGGTTGAATGCTAATTTATGTACCAATCATTCAAATTCTGTAAGAGTTTATTTATCGCTGTAAATAGGGATGTCACCATGCTTGACCATCCTGGAGGATCAAAGGAAAAAGAATGGAGTCCAAATGTTTGCAGAAGGAAATAGAACAGAGGGGAAATAGTAGGTGGAACAGGATTCTGATGAAACAGACGCCTGCAGAATAGGGTTATTAACCAAAGACCAAGAAGGTCTGACCCTGTATCAGAGCTAACCTGCCCCCACATGGTCAGGTAGGCAAATTTTGTCTTTTTCAGGTCCCACCTTCTATATTTTGGCTCCTCCTATCCCCAGGCACCTACCCCTGAAATTCCATCAGCAGAGACAGGAGCCTGAGGCTGCCACCTAGCTGCTATCCAGGGCTCCTCTTTGCTTCTCTTCTTTTCATGGAAACTTGTGTGTCTTGCATTTTATTACCATGTGCTCTCTTTGCTTTCCAGAAATGTCCAAGTGGAAAACTTCTTAACTTAATAAATGAATCCATGTGCTAATGGCAGAGGACTAGAGGAGAGGGCCAAAGATAAAGTTTATTTTAATAATGGCCTTCTGGATACAATGTCCCATTTTTGTTGTCTAATTTAGGAGCAATAGAAATAGTGGAAAGTGCCCGAGGAGGACAGAGCTGAGGTTAGCTGGTGAAGGAGTTAGTGAGAGACTGGGGAGACCTAGTAGTGTCCCTCAGATTAAACTATGGAACTATTTTATACCCTGCTCTCGAGAGTGGCAAGGAGAAATAGGGAAATGGGAGGTCTTAATATCAGCATGGCATCCTTCCCGCAACACTTACCTCTGAGGGAGCAAACATACATAGAAATTTTACAGAATACCTGAGATACGTTACCAGTCCTTGCTGTGGCCATAGAGCTATTACAGCTCAAGCACAGATGAAAATGGCATGAATATAATTACCTAAGTCATTTATAATATCTGTGTGGTCTCTAAGGAGACACATTGGCTGGACAATAGTGCAATAAGGTCACTTGAGAACTGGTCAGATGACCAATCAATCAATCCAAAAGCACTTATTAAACATTTACCAAGTGCCAGGTACTGTGTGAAGCACTTTATATGCATTAGGCATATAAAGGAAGATAAAGATAGTTCTAGCCCTCAGGAAGCTCACTGTCTAATAGGGAGACATGTAAATAACTAGGTACCTACAAGATGTGTATAGAATAAATTGGAAGTAATCTCAGACCTATGAAGGATGATGCTATCCACCTCCAGAGAAAGAACTGATAAATAGAAGTATGTATAGTATGAGTGTATGTGTGTATTATATTTATATATAAATATATGAAACCCTACTATGCATATACTATGCATATGTATATATATGCATATATATATATATGTCCTTCTACTTGAAGGACTTCATTGGAGTTCCCCCAGTGATCTACTCATCCCTATGTTATTAAAACTTTTTTATGAAGGCATAGATGTAGAGTGAGCCTCTTGAAACATCAGATGACTGACTTGCTCAAAGGCCATCAATAGATCCCCATCGAAAATTCCAAACTCTTTGGACTCCTTCAGGTGCTATAGCTACATCTATTATAGATCCAGAAAAGAAAATTCTTATCACTAAAGTCCTTGGCACTGTCAACATCAGAAACCAATGTAATTTTAGCAAGGAAAATGACACTAAAGAAGAGGCATTAAAATTTGCTTTGCTATGCCTCCTAAGCACCACGGGACTTTCTCATCCGACTCACAGCTGAAAGCTTCCGCTTGGGTTGTCTCCACCATTAGAATGTGAGCTTCTGGAGAGCAGGGATTGTCTTACTTTTCTAGTCGTGTCCCTGATGCTCGGTGCAGTACTTTTCACATAGTAAGTGGTTAATAAATGGGTTATTCATCCATTCAGTCAATAAACATTTATTAAGTGTCTATTATGTGTGAAGTCCTGGGGATAAAAAGGATTTTAAAAGTCAATCCCTGCTGTCAAGGAGCTCCCAGTCTAAAGGAGGAGACAACATGTAAACAACTATATACAGATACCCTATATCCAGGATAAATTGGAGATAATCAATAAAGGAAAGGCTCTACACAATAGCAGCCACATTGTGTGATGACTAATATTGATAAACTTAACCCTTCCCAGCAATACAAGGATCTAAGACATCTCCAAAGGCCTCATGATAGAAAATGCTATCGACATCCGAAGAAGAGCTGTAGAATTTGAATGCAGATCAAAGCATACTATTTGCTATTTTTTTTCTCTTCTGTTGAGTTTTGTTTCCTCTTTCTGGTGGTTCCTCCTCTTGGTTCTAATTCTTACTTACAACATCACTAATGTGAAAATATGTTTAATAGGAATGTATATGTATAGCCTATATCAGATTGTGCGCTGTCTTGGGGAGGGTGGTGGGGAGGAAGGGGGAGAAAAATTTTAAACTCAAAAGCCTATGGAAGTGATTGTTGATAAATCAAAATAAATTAATAAAAAAAAATAAAGAAAAGGCTCTAGAATTGAGGGAGAAAGGAAAAAGCTTCCTGTAGACAGTGAAGATTTTGGCTAGGATTTGAAGGAAGCCAGGGAAGCCAGAAAGCACAGATGAGGAGAGAGAACATTCCCGAGGTGAGAGACAGCCAATGAAAATGCCTAGTGCTGGGAGATGGAGTGTCTTATTTCAAGAATAACTAGGAGGTCAGCATCACTGTATCACAGAGTACATGAAGGGGAGCAACATATACGAAAACTAGAGAAGTAGGTAGGGAGTAGGCTAGGATATTAGAAGTTTTACAAGCCAAACAGGATTTTACATTTGGTCCTGGAGGTAACAGGGAATCACAGAAGTTTATTCAATAGGGGGTAATATGGTCTGTCCTGTGCTTTCAGAAAATCACTTTGATAGCTGAATGGAGGGTGCACTGGAGTAGGGAGAGATTTATGGCAGGCAGAACAACCAACAAGCTATTTCAGTAGACCAAGTGTGAGATGATGAAGTCCTGCAGTATGGTGGCAATGTCAGAGGAGAGAAAGGAACATATAGGACAGATGTTATGAAGACAGAATTGATAAGTCTTGGCAACAGATTGGAAGGGGGTATTGAGAAAAGGTCCTGAGGAGTCAAAGATGACACCTAGGTTGTGAGCCTGTTTGATTAGGGAAGATGGAAGGAAAGAAAGAAATAAGTGTTTATTAAGTGCCTACTATATGCCAGACATTGTGCTAAGTACTTTATAAATATTAACTCATTTGATTCTCATAGCAACCCTCTGAGGTAGATGCTATTTTTCACCCCTATATTACAATTGAGGAACCTGAGGTTGACAGAGGTTAAGTGGCTTGCCTAGGGGTCACCTAGTAATTGCCTGAGATCAGATTTGAACCCAGGGCTTCCTGACTCCAGACCCAGTGCTCTATCCACTGTACCACCTAACTGCCTTGAGGATGATGATCTCCTCAATAGTAATAGGGAAATTAGGAAGAGTAGAAGGTTTGGGAAGAAAGATAATGAGTTCAGTTTTGGACATGTTGAGTTAAGATGTCTAAAGAATTTAGTTCAAGATGTCCAATAAGCAACTGAGAATCATCAGCAAAAAAATAATTGAATCCATGGGAGTTGATGAGATGGCCAAGTAAAATAGTATAGAGAAAGAAGAGGTTCTAAGATCTAGCCCTGTGGGATACCTAAGGCTAGTAGGACAGACCTAGAGAATGAGAATGAGATAGGTAGGAGAACCAGGAGAAAAGAGTGTAAAAAAAAAAAAAAAGCCTAGAAAGAAGAGAGTATCAAGGAAGGGAGAGTGATTGACAGTGTCAAAGGCCATTGGATTTGGCAACTGAGAGATTATTAGTAACTTTGGAGAGAGCAGTTTCAGTGGAATGATTAGGTGAAAAGCCAGACTGTAAAGAATTAAGGAGAGAGAGAGAGAGACAGACAGGGAGAGAGAGAGAGAGAGACAAGGAAGTTGGAGATACCTATTGTCAGTGTCCAAGGAGTTTAAACACAAAAGGAAGGCGAGAAATGGGATGATAGCTAGCAGAGTTGGATTGAGTGAGTATTTTTTGAGGATGGGACAGGCAGGGGCATGTTTGTAGATCATAGGAAAGCAGCCTAAGACAAGGACAAGGAGATATTGAAGATCTATCTGCTGGAGACAATGGGATAGAATTGGATGACTTGGGCAAGTAGAGGTGTTTGCCTTGGTAGGGAGAAGAGCCACCTTCTTCACAATTCCCTTCTGTGTCCCCATGGGACCTGGATAGACCAGTGCTAAATGATATAACTATACAAAAGGGAACCTAGCCTAGAGGAGTTGTTGTCCTTTGCATTCAAAGAGGACCAAAAAGACACCATGATGTCAGTGTCAATGTAAAGTGTTTCCAAGTGTGGCTGATCAGACTAATATGAGCTCAGAAGGCTATGTCATAGGTTGGGCACAAATACTCCATATGAACATTTGGGATGGAGATGTCTCTAAATTTGTGTGCCTCACATTTCTTTTGAGCTACTGCAATTCTGCTTTGCTCATAGAACATAGCCCCTTCTTTGATGTAGGTATGGCATTCTGGACACTCCTGTGCCCACAATTGATACCATGTCTCATTACCAACCTGAAAGCTGGGCTCCTTCCCCTTGTCTACTCAGAATCCTTAGACAATGGATATATCCTTCCATGGGAATATCTCTACAATTCCTGAATCTTGAGTGTGCTGGGATTCCACCATAGGCTTTCTGATATGAATGTCTACCCTCTACAGGGGAAAATTTTCTTGCTGACTCCAATTTTAAGACTTGAGGGAGAGATTTCATTGTACATCATTCTCATTATACACGCTTGAGATGGAAATGGGACCTAAAACTAAGTTAAAATTATAATCATTTCTTGTAATGTCATCATCTTTATTCAATATTCATGTAGTAAAAATAAAAGCATACGTGGCTTTTGACTATGAATTTCTGCCAAATATTTTTCCATTACATCTGGAAACTAGAGATATTACTGGAAGTGCCAGACCTAGAGATAGCAGAGGGCCTAGGAAAGCTCTGAAAGTCACATGAATGCTATTTTTCACACTGAGACTTCTTTGTCAAACCAAAAGTAGCATACATGCGTGCTAGGCTTTTGCCCAAATGTGTTCATGGGCAGCTTGCACCAGTTTTCTTTTGTATTCTTAATGTATGTTTCTTTGTTTTAATGTGTTTTTATTAAGAGGATGTATTTATAAACATATAGTGAAAAATGATTCATTTCTCCATGAGTTTCATTCGGGGCACATATGTGTGCACGTACTTTTGTGTGCATGCTTATTTTCAAAAGAAAATCAAACTAGTGGATCTGAGTTTATATCATCTTCATGGACATTTACAGTAAATGAGTGCATTTGATTATATTCAAAATAATTGTTTTGCTCCTAAGTTACCAAATATATTGTTTTTCTCAGTTACTAAAGAGATAGAATTGCTGGACATAGGAGGCAAATTAAATAAGAGTAGATAAATCATTACTTTTTTTTCTAAACTATCTGGCAATAAAATCTATCTGCCTCTTCAATTGATCAATATCATTTTGTTTTGCAAGCTTACAAAGTGACCTTATTGTGCTTCTCTTTATGTAGGAGAGGACTATATGTAAATGTGATGTTTTCCGAAACCTTTGAAGTCTTGCTGTAATTTTTTGCAGTTAAAGCTTTTTGAATTAGCAGGGTCATTTGGGCTTCTAAAAAAAGGCTTTTGTGAATGACTTCCTGGGTGACTTTTGGGGGCTTCTTTAATCTCCTCCTCCTTGCATCAGTTGCCAGGTGTCACAAGTTTAAGTTTAAAAATGGTGATTGTATATGAAAACAGTGCCTTATGGGGCCTTGTTGTTGTAGTTTAGTTGTTTTCAGTCATAACTGACTCTTCACAATCACATTTGGGGTTTTCTTGGCAAAGATCCTAGAGTGGTTTGCTATTTCCTTCTCCAAACCATTCTACAGATGAGGAAACTGAGGCAAGCACAGTTAAATGACTTGTCCAGAATTGCACAGCTAGTAAGTTTCTGAGGTCAGATTTGAACTCAGGAAGATGAGTCTTCCTGACTCTAGGCCTGGCACTCTATCCACTGTGCCAACTAGATATCCTTTTGGGGTCTTAATGGTCCTTAACTTTCTCTTATAGAACCACTCTGTCCTATACTGGTTTCAAGAATTTCCTATGGAACAGAGTATTGGACCTGGAGTCATGAAGACATAGGTTCTAATCTCGCCTTAGATATTTGGTAGGTAAGGTACTAAACTCTCTGGGTCTCAGTTTCTCCATCTGCACAATGGTTGCCCTAGGGGTTGGGCCTGATGATCTCTGAGGTCCCTTTCAGCACTATATCTGTGATCTTAGATCCATTTGTCTCTGAAGATTCTTCTTGAGCAACAGGAATCCTTCCTGTCAGGATGTAAGACCCCTAGAACTCTGCAAAGCTTGAGGCCTTAGCACAAATATCCCATAGTTCTATGATTATGAAATGGTGTTTGTAAAGCAGTGGCAGAAGGATGCTGCAAAATTCTATTTTTAAAATTTCTGCATCCTTTGATTTTTGCCTAAACACAACTTCAAATATTAAATACAAGACCCTATTTATCTGTGCAACATTTTCTTAAAAAACTTGCTGACTGACCAAAACAAAAACGGTCCCAGAAGGGAAGAAATGATCAATTCATGGAGAACAAATTGTATTTCTCCTGACCAGCTGTACTGTGGGGCTCACTCCTTTCCCTCACACAGCCACCCTCTTTAGACTTGTCTAGAAGCTGTGGCTGCCTAAGGGCTCTCCAAATGTCACCAGGGCAACAACAAAGCACAGCATATAAAGGAGGCCTTCTACAACATTTGGTATTAAAAGCACTGAATTAAATTATTGCATAACCAATTATCTGCATATGAAAGACAACCAAGTTGTTCAAAGACGAACAGGAAGACAGCAACTCTGTCAGGGAGTCCATCTCATCTCTGCCCCAGCAACTTAGAAATAGGCCTTATGACTTTGATTCCTCCAAGGTTGGGATGGGAAATTTTAATCCTGTAATCATCACCTGCTCCTCAGGGGTGCTGGGAGAACAAATGAGTAAGTCTGTCACCCACAAGCCTTTCTGAGCTGCCGGGAGAAAATCACTACTGACTGTTAGTAGTAAACGCTGTCATCCCTCTTTAGCCCTGATTCTCCACGCTGATTCCTAGGCTTGTAAACCTCATTCTCCATGTTGATTTCCTCAAAGGTTAGGGCATTCCTTTTCCCTCTGATCCCTCCCACAAAGGTGCCTCAGTTCATGCTTATTTTTAGTGTGACTTCACATTTCCATCCGTTGACTCCAACAGGCCAATTCAACAAGTACCTCCGAAATGCCGCCTACAGTATGTATAAGGCAGGATGTTAGGCGCTGGCGATGCTAGGGAGAAAGTGAAATAGCCCCTGCCCTTAGGAACTGGAAAGGAACCCAGAAATAATCTAGTCCAACTGTCTCATTTTACAAATGAAGAAACTGAGGCACAAGGAGATATGCAAGCTTCAGAGGCAAAATTGGAACCCAGATCCTCTGATTCCTGAGGTAATGCTCTTTCCACTCAGGGAGCTTACCTTAATCATGAGATAAAACTGTACAATAATGAGACTGTTTATTTTGATAAATGTAACAAAATTTACATATCCAAATGAGTGCTTTCTTTCCATGTAGTCAGTTTGGTATGCTAAAGGCATACTCTAATGAATTATTTTGGGAAATTCTTGTTTGATTCTATTTTCCCAACTAATTTACAAGCCACATAAGGAAATTAGGCCCATTATTTTGTAATCACACCTGACTTTTGGTCCTAAACAATATTATACAGCTGGATTACCAACCTTATTTCAGTCTGGGCTCCTAGTGAGTTTTAACTATTTTCAAAAGTCTAATTACATACATGTGTGTATACACATATACATATATGTATACATCCATGTATATGCTCCTTTTTTAAAGTCAAATTTTATATGCTTACACATACATATGTATATATGCATATGTATATATGCCTTTTTTAAAAGTCAAATTTTATTTATATATGTAATATATGCAAAAAATTTGACTTTTGAAAAATATGTGTGTGTGCGCCGCACCTGAGGCTTTTAAATCAAAAAAGGATTTCCAAAAATATTTTGAACAGCAGTAGACAATAAGGTTCATGATGTCGGGGACTATATTTTATCCTAACTTTGCACCTCCCCCCATAGCCTAGCACAGTGCTCTGCACTCAGTTTATCCATACTTTAGTGGATCTATGATGTCTTGGTGTAGGTATTCCAGTGGTACTAATAGCAATCCATCCATCCTTTCTCATTCTGTGCAGCTCTTCAGAGCTCATGGCCTCCTGTAAATCCCCAACAAGAGGGCCAGCTGACAAGGTAGAGCCCTTTCTTGAAATGTTTTGACTTTGAATAGATATCAATGGAGGAAAGTCTGTCTACTAGTTATCCCTTGCTCCCACTACTTATAGAACCCTAGGATCATAGATTTAGAACTGGAAGGGGCCTCAGAATCCATTGAGTTCAACTACCTTGTTTATTTTCATTTTTCTGATTTATTAAGATGTTATCTTTTATGTTATCCACTAGATAATTTCCTATCCCGATTAAATGTGATGAATTATCAATGATGGACCCAGATGTCTATATTCTACATGAACACAGGTCCACTGAAAATGCACTACTGAATCAAATGTGAGGTTTTTTTAATAATCAACAAAAAATAAGTTCCATGGTTTCTTATATTTTTGTACCTTTCAGTCAATTGTGTGATTATAAAGATGTATTCTACATCAAATATCTTTCAGAAAAGGTTACCCATTCCATTTTCATACTTTGTTCAATATGTCCTAGATGCATAAATAGATTAATCTCATAAAGATTATGTAGATATGAGAATATGGGTTGGTAATTATTGCCATGTTCTCACTTACCTTTAAAAAAATTAGTGATAATCTGAGGTTCTTTTTCTGTTGTTCATTATTCTCCTCTCTTTGATATATGTGGGAAATTGTTCCTCAAACATCTTCAACATTTTGTCTCCGCCAGCACAAACCTCTTTTTTGTCTTATCCAACTGCTCTTTCAGTTTTTCCCTTCTTTAGTTCCATTTTTATTTCTTTCTGCAATACACTGGGGACTGTGATCTCAGAATCCAAACACGGCTACTCTATTGTCATTGATAGAAAAAAAAAAGAGTTACTATAAAAGAAAAAAAACTTTAAAATTTTCCCCCATTTTTCATTTGTGTATTGTTCTAATTTCATCTGTAAATGCCTTCAAAATGACTTTATTTAGTCAAGCAAACATGCTGTTAACTTATTTTATTCTTCTTACTTGCTTGCTCTTTTATGGGGTAATACTACTCATACTTTTCAGTCATCTTTCTGTGTAAATTTTTGCAAATAAATTTCTACTCTAAACCAATTTTGCCCTTAATTGTCATATCTCTCTGCTTTGCAAGGAGATTAATCATTTTCTAAGATAGTTTCAAAGTTCTTTTGGGTTCCTTATTGTATTAATTGATTTACAACAGTTAAGCCTGTTAGAAAATGGTGATAGTCTGTGTCAACACTGGTTCTTATATCCCTTTCCCACTTTGTATTAAAAGCTTGCTTAAATGGCCTCTAGCCCAAGTTAGAGGTACCTCAATTTCATGCTATCCTCTCATTTTTATTTGTGTTTTAGGTTTTTATCTTTGCTTTTATATGGTGGGGTGGGGTTGATCAGATGAATCCCTGCTCAATTTGAATTCTCTGTTCAATTACATGAACTTAGTAGGGTAGCAGCCTTTGTCTGTGGTGAGGATGGCATTTCTCCATGCAGCACACATGTACAGACACATTGGCATCTTGTTTAGGACACAGCTTTTGAGGGAGTTTTCAGTGGAGGCAGCTGGTAGCACCGTGGATAGAACTCTAGGCCTGGACCAAGACCTGAGTTCAAATCTAGCCTCACACCTCAGACATTTACTTGCTATGTGACCCTGGGTAAGTAATTTAACTTCTGTTTGCCTCAGTTACCTCAACTTAAAATGAGAATGATAATAATTCCAACTACCTCTCAGGATTGTTGCGAGGATCAAAGGATATAATGTTTGTCAAAAGCACTTAGCACAAACCCTGGCACATAGTAGTAAGGTGCTATATAAATGCTTATTCTCTTCCCTCTATGATAGGAACTGTCTCTAAGACTGGCTGGCTGGGGCTCAGGGACATACTATTGTGGGAGGATATACCCCTTTCAGTTGTTTTTGGGTCCTTTTCACTTATACCTTCTTTCTAGATTGCCACATGAGAAGGTAGAAAGGAATCTTTCCCTTTTGTTCCCACCAAGAGCAGTTGATGGTGATTTGTGGTAAAAAAAAAAAAAAATGGAAAAACTCTGCCTCCAGCTTCCCTGTGGAGGGTAGGAAGGAAGAGATCAAACATTTCTAAGCAGCATAATACCAGAATCTGGATTTCCAGCCAAAGAGAGTATTTCCTGGACAGTACCAGGAAGGCTGACTCACAGATAACCCTATATTTAAGGGATCTTGAGTTTGAGTATTGGGGCATCAGATCTCTAGAAAGAGACGAAAATCACCCCTGTAGTTCCTAAATAGCATCCTACCTCGGGGAAAGAATTACCCAGACGGCCCCCAAAGAAATAAAGTCATATCATGAGTGAGGCAAGAGATATATAGACTTGGTTATCTCCTGCTACTAAAAGAGTTATTCAGACAGTGTAGGTCCAGCGGGAAGGAGAATTGCTTATTCATTAGCAGTGATCAAGGTATTTTGCCTTCTGGTGTTAATCTAAACCACAAGATGGTACTCTAAGTCTTGAGTACTACAAGTACAGGACTGTGTGGAAAAGACTCAGTGGAGGGTTAATGGATTGGCCCAGTTTCAAGCCCAAGTCCAGTTCCCTTCTGGAGGCAGTTTATGAGCTACTTGAGTGCTGTGTATGTTTATTATATCTATTTATGGACATACATTTTCTGTGATGTGAAATAAAGACTGCCCTATAACACATGTGCATTTATAACCTTCAATTCTTTGTATGGAAACTAAGTAGCATATTGCCCATTTTGGGAAACAACCTAGATGTGAGCTATACCTGAATTCCATTGGGAGATTTTTCTAGAGTAGCAACAAACCAAAAAAATAAAGTGACCCTGGGATCAGGTCCCTGGGATCAGACTGGTCATTGTGAGTCCAGGGCTTTTGGGGGCCATAGGCCTGGGGTTATACTCTAACAGATTAATGTGCATAGCAGATTTTGGAATTATCCCCATATCTACACACAGTAGGTATTAAAATTATAATTCTTGAATGTTAACTGAAGGAATGAATGAATGAGTGTATAGTCTCCCAAAATGACTATTTTGAAGGAAATAGCATTCATTTGCATAGGTTGGTTTTGATATATTTGTTTTTTTAAAAATCCATCATATTACTTTGTAGTGTGTCTCATGTATTGTTCCCATTGGTGTACTCTAAGTAAGATACTAATTAAGGTAATGATGATGAATAAATATAGAGCTGTTTACTAGGCACAAAACTTTATTTTTCATCAAGGAAAAAGAATCATTAAACTTTCATGCTGGGAAACCAAGGTAATTTTATCTTATTAGATAGGTAAGAGAAATAAACAGGAAATTAAAATGATTACCACCTGGGTAACACTGGTACTTTATAGGACCACCTGGACCTCAGGTGAATTGTTTATTTAATATAATCTGGATAAAAGAAGGAAACAAAATAAAGTACTTACCACTGGGAACTAGATTAAACTGACAACTTTGAAAAATGATTTCAAATAGTCTTTCTGCATTGTGTTACTTTATCAAAATGTAACCAGATAAAATGTTTCATTCAAAATGAAACTTCCGATTTTATTTTCTCCTTTTCAACAAAAGTTACTTAACAAAACAGTGTGCATACACAACAAACTTCTGTTTGATAAGCTTCTTTTGAACACCCCCAGAAAAAAAAGAACCAGTTATTCTGTACCAGGAGGTATGAAATTATTGGGATGCTGCCTAGATAGGGATAAGGATTATTTCCTATTTTTTAACCTATTTAAACTGGTAGTATTCAGTTAAGAAATATAATACACACACTATATATACTATACTATATGTATGCATATATATATATGTTTGTGTGTATAGATATCAAACGAGACAGAGACAGAGTCAAAGACAAAAGCAGAGAGAATGTCAGAGAAAAATAGACTGAGGCAGAGAAACAGAGAGACAGATGGTCATGGTAAATAGAGAGCAAACTTCAGAGTCAGGAAGGTGTGACCATGGAGGGGGAAAAAAAAGCATTTAATCTCTCAGCGTACCTGACAATTCTCAAAAACGAAATTGTAGAGAAAGTATGGATATGCTTAGAGAAAGCTCCTCTTGGTGAGCTCCCTATACCAGTGAAACCACACAAAACACACACACAAACACACAAACTATATGTGTATATTTATTATACATATATAACATAGGAGATATATACAGGGGGACTCAAAAGTCTTAGTGAAATTTTAAACTTGAAGACTTTGGAGACACTATATAGACATAAGTACTTAGATGTCTATATGAATACATATATGTGTATATAATTATATATACATACTATTATTTTCATAGTTGTTTTGAAAGGGTGGTCCTATATTAATCTTTGCCCTTATTCAATACTTATTTGTTTGTTTTTGAGTATGTAATATCTACCATTTTTAGCAAAGTGATGAATTATTATATAATATATCCTCAGTTTTCTTGCATATTATTAATGAAATAATTTGAGTTGTGGAGTATTTTCATATACCATATCATTTATCTACAGCTTGAATATCTAGTTTTTGCATTATTTAGGCCACTCCCTTCTCCTTCTTTCCACTGCTTGACTTTTGGACATTTCACTGCTTAGTACATGTAGGGGGAGAGGGAAATGGGTGTTATGGTGAAAGGAAGAAAAAAAGATACATCATTACTCTTAAGTATGAAAAAAAGGAAGTCCCTAGCATAGAAACTTGAAATGCAGTCTTGGCAGTGTTCTGTGTTTCTGCCATCCACAGACCCTCTTAGCTAAATACAGCAAGGCTCATTGCCAGAAAGTTGGCCACCTGGTGATGAATTTTTATGAGCTCCAGAGAGTTGCAGTCAAAGTAACCAAGTTGTAGAAGCTGAGATCAGTCGAATGAGTAGCCACAATGGTGGAATCATGGAACGTTGAAATACTGGAGCAAATACTTAAGTTACTTATAGCCTTCAAGATATAATCTGGGTGGATCAAAAAGTTTGTCAGTAGTTTTCAGGCGGTTTGTGGTTTTCCTCCAGACTCTCTGAGTGTGGTCCAACTTCACTCTGAGCAGCCAGCAAATACCATTCTCCTTGGTGGATAGATGGATGTCCTGCTCTACTCATGAAATGCTTATTTCACAGGGCTGTAAGGAGGAAAGTGTTTCAAAAAAGACCTTGAAGAGCTATACCAAAGCATAGTTGATGTTATTTTTGCCCTCAGTTTCCTATAGACTCCTAAAATCATGGAAAGCTCAGGACTTAGAAGCAAGGAAGGAAGGAAGGAAGGAAGAAAAAGAAAGAAAGAAAGAAGCCAATTCCTATTTCTCTGCTTCTTGATTCTTTAGTAGAAATATTCACCAACTACCAAGTTCATGTATAATCCCTGCTTAATATTCAGGCATTTGGATGGGAAAGAGGCATGAATAAAAATATTGTACCAAAGAGGAATCTATAACTTCATTGTGAAAGGACTAGAATATGGGATAGGGACGGGACCTGTGATTTCACTGACTCTATGCTGGGCTTCCTCTATCAATGCAGGTCAGAATTTTCTTTGAAATATGTAGTCTTGGAGAATTGCATAGAGCATTGACAGGCTAAGGGACATGCCCAGGGTGGCATAGGCAGTATATATCAGAGGCAAGACTTGAATCCAGTTTTTCTTGGCTGGAAGACCAGCCCTCTATCCACTAAGCCATGCTGCAGTAGATACAATAAATCATGGTATTGGCATTAAAATTTTCCAGGATTGTTTTTGTGACAAGCTTGGGAGAGCTTGTCAAAGACAGAAAAGTAAGCACCATCACTACCATAATTCTGAAGCCAAAAAATATGACTCAATGGTCTTAAAAAATCAGGATGGTTTGTGTTTTGTTTTGGATTATTTTTTTAAATCTACAAGTGAAAACCTTTCTTGAGCTTTGAATTTAGTCTAAAATAAATCCACTTTCCAGATGAGGTGCTGGCCTTTATATTTGTCATAAGGGGTCTCTGTTATGTGGGACTTAAGGAATGCCACAGCGGGGGAAATGCCAGTTAATGTGTTCAGACAGATGGCTTCTGATGAGGCAACTATTCACACCCTTTTACCAAATGTTTTACAATATTCCTGTGTAACAACTGGGCAAGTGCTTGAAAATCAATATGGATCTAGCTGTGGTAAGTTAAACAGCTAGCATCATCATCATCATCACCACTGGTAGGAGTATCTAAAGATTATGTAATCTGATTTTGCATTTTAGCTCTGATATGTCAGAGCTAAACTAATATATCAGAAAATCCCATCTCTAGACATGATGCCCTATAGTTACAAAACAAACAAGTTTTACAATTCAGTACATACTTCAGCAGAGTGATTTCAGCTGTTGTGAAGCAATGTACTTCAGCAATTTCTGTTTGCCCACCCACCCAACACCAAGTAGACCTGCAATCCAAAGTAATCTTTAGCTGTAGAAATAGCCGTAGAGAGAATGGGTAACTTGCCTTGTATTACACAGCTAGTTTCTGAGGCAGGATTTGAACTCAGTTCTTTCTAACTACAACTCTGTGTTCTATCCACTACATCACCTAGTTTCCCCACTTAATTTTTTCCTTCTGTAGAGATTATAAAATAGAACCAGTAGAGAATAAAACTAGAATAGAGGCCATATTGATTCATAGAACAAGATGACATTTCTGATTGGAGCCTCTGTGTGGAATCCCAGGGCTTTCCTTGTGACCCTAAGGCACATCTCCAGCCACATTTTTGGCAAAGTTCATTTTCCCCCTGGCCCAACAGCTAGTCTAATAAAGGAAGAAATTTCTTATGACGACCATGGAAAAAGAGGTGATTGGAGGACATCACAAAGAGCGAGTTTAGGTGTTTGTAGCTGCCACCTGTTTCCTAGCTGAAAGGAAAAAATAGAGACTTAAAATCGATTTTCTTCCTCTGGTACAGATCTGCCTTGCGTCTTCATCTCCCCTGGTTCTGAAAGTTTCCTGAGAGATGAAGCAATTTCCGAGTGTCTCATAAACGTACAATACTACTGCTTGTTCTCACTGACTTGGCAATCAATCAAAAACCCAGTGCTGACTAGTGCCTTATTTAGGTTGAAATTCTTTCTAAAATAGGACAAATTTGTTCAAATTGGGAGAAATCTGAGCTAATATTGCCTTGACCATCACTGTTGTCATGGTGGTTTTGTGAAGAACAGCTCATTCTTTGCACCTCTTTCTTGGCCAAGTTTTCAATAAGGCAAAGAAACATCAACTTGTATGTGTAGCCATACAGGCCTTTCCAGATCATGTTTCTGAATGGATGAATAGCATGCATTTCTAGCTTTAAATCACATCTGCACGTACAACAGCTGCTAAATCGACCGCTTCACCACCCCCTCCCCAAAGATCAGGCATTTGTTCAAGTTTTGGGAGTCACAGCATTTATATGGGCAGCTGTATCTTTAAAAAAAAAGTTGTAGCAGAACATAACGGGCTGCCCATGCCTGCCTGATTCCAATCCATTTGTCTGGGAGCAAACTTTCAAGTTACTTCTAATCAAACACGGTACTTGTGCTGATTTAATTAATCTGTGAAACTGTGTAACGCATTAGAGGACATGCAAAAGCTGATGGTCTCTCTCAGCTTCTTGGCCAAGAATTCATTGCAAGGCATTGTGAAGACTCATGTTACTAAGGCTTTGGCAGGAAGGACTGTTCACTTGTACATCATGAAAGAATGTAAACTACCCTCGTTGATTGATGCTCTCAGATTAACAAATATGTTATATAAACGAGGATATCAGCTATAGTAGTGAACTGTTACATCCTAATGAACAAAGTACATTTTGAAATCAGAACCTCATCTGTGTTGGTAGTTCACAGATTTGCCCATTTGAATATAATTAAAGAAATGAGAACATTTATTCAGGCTCAAGTTCTTGAAGAATGCTCATCTCATGGAAGGGGAAGCAGTGCAAAAGAAATAGAAACGGCCTTCTCTTTTAGCTTACAGTCTAGGTGGCCAAATAAATGACTTTTCTCATAACATCCACATTCCATTGCTCATTATATTTACTTATGTATATACTTATATATCCCTACTGGACTGTATGCTCCTTAAAGGCAAGAATAACATATTACTCATCTTCATATGGACCCCACTACTTAATAAAGTGATTTAAACATGAAAGGCATTTAATAGGTAGTTGTGGAATGCATCACTATAGGCATTATGGTGCAATGGAAAGGGCACTGAATTTGGAGTCAAAGGACCTGAGTTTAAATCCATGCTCTGCAATTTACTAGCTGTATGACCTTGTGGAATTTATTTGATTTTTCCTCATCTATCAATTGAGAGGGATGAGCAAGAAGATGACCGCTAAGTTCCCATCTGCCTCTAAATCCATGATCCTATGAAATGTAAATAAGTCTAAAGAATCAACTTATCAATTAATGTAAATTAATCCTACATAAAGGAAGTCATTAAGTGCTAAGACAACTTATGTGATTAATATCAGCATTAGTGGCAAGTGATACTAATCAGGGAATTAGAATCAGTTGAGGTCACTCAGTCAGCAGAGGCTTCCCAGACAACATGAATTTTGATCTGAGTTATCCAGAAATGAAGGGATGTGTATTAATGAAAAGAAGAGATGTTTTATATCCCCACATGGATCTCCCATTTGCATCTTAAAATTTTAAAATACATAATTTCCTCAAAAACCACCTCCTATTCCAAACTTCCTCATTCCTGTTGATTGCACCAACACCCTTCTACTCACCAGGTTTACAATCATGGGATCATCGCTGACTCCAAGGAGGCCTCTCCTTCAACCCCTATCTGCCGTGTCTTAAGGATTCTACTTCCACATCTCTCATAGCAGTCCCCTCCTCTACATTCACACTACCTCCTTCCTAATTCAAGGCCTCATCACCTCCTACCTGGATTATTATAATAACCTCCTAATTGGTCTTCTTTTCTCCAGTGTCTTCCCTCTTCAATCTTTCACTCAGCTGCCAAACTGATATTCCTAAATCACAGATAATGACCATGGCACCTCATCCCTACTCAAAAAGCTTCAGTGGCTCACTATTGCCTATAGCAAAGTTCTTAATTTGGTTTTTAATATGCATATATGTATATATGTATAGATAGCTAGATAGATGACTGCATTTCAATAAAACTGGTTTCCTGTGCTAACCTTTGTATTTTATTTTATGTATTTAAAAATACTATCAACTTCACCAGACTGCCAAATGGGGTTCATAACACACGATAAAATGATTAAGAACCCTTGGCCTATAGGATAAAATACAAACTCCCCTGTCTGATATTCAAAGCCCTCTACAACCTGGCTCCCACCTGCTTCCTTTTCCAGTCATAGTTTATATCTTTCACATATTCTCTATCCTAGTCAATCAGCCTTTTCTCTGTTCTTGGTATGTAACATTATATCTTCTACCTTCATAACTTTGCATACCCATGTCTGAAAATCTCTAGCTTCCTCCAAAGCACTAATCAGGTGTTCTCTTTCAATAGACTCATCCTGATCCCCCTAGTCATTCACACACTCCCTCCTGGAATCATGTTATATGGCTTTGTGTGTACCTTGTATTGCCTTGTGTAAATGTTGTAGCCACACAATTGAATGGAAGCTCTTTGAAGACAGAGAATGTTTCATTTTTACCTTTGTGTCCCTAGGTCTTAATCCTGATGCCTTGCTCATAGTAGATGGTTGGTAAATGTTTGTTGAAATAAATGAATTTAAGTCCAGGAAATGGCTATGAAAACAGAAACAAGCATGTTTCTTAGACATTTATGTCGTGAATCATCCTATTCATTTTGGACTGGATCCATCATTGTTATATATAAGGAAAGTACAAATTGCTATATATAAGATAAGTGCAAATTGTTACATATAAAAAGAGTACAAGGTGAATGCAATGATGGCTGTGTACTTAAAAAGTTTACCATTATTTCTTATATTGAGTTTCTGACAATTTACATTTTATATAATAAACATTTATTAAGTATCCATTGTATGTATATCACTGAACTAGGGGTGGAGGCAGAAAGGGAAGATTGGGGGAGAAGGGAATGATGCAAAGCTTAGGTAAAACACAGTTCCTGCCCTAATGGAGTTTATAGTCTAGTAAAGGAATATGGCATATGTAATAATATAAAATAATATATGATTAATTTATAACATATTATGTGGCATTCTGGGTAGGAAGAGAGATATGGTACTGATGGCAGAGATCGTAGGGAATGATTGGGGAAGGAAGATATCATGCAGAGAGCACCAATCTATTGAATGCAAAAACTGCTGACTCTGTGCTTACATTGTTCATCATTATTATCACAAGCTCTGTAAGTCCTACAAAGTTGGAAAAACTTCTAAATAAGGTCCTTCTCCCTTATTTTGCCTGTCATTTTAGGAACAGCATAGCTATGTTGGGAGTGGATCATCACCCTATGATACAATAATCATCAGGTAGGTCTAAAGGTGATGAATTTTTTGGCCAAAGCAACACATGAAGTCTGTCTGTGAAAGGGTAGAGGAGTTGCTTCTGTGTTGGAGGATGGGATTTTCATACTTATGAAGATAAAAAAACCCTCAGGTTTTGAAGAGGAAATAGAAAGCCATTGAATGGCTTTGAGTAGAAGAGTAGGGGAAGATGTCTGCCAGTGGTGTGAAGGATGGATTGCAAGGAGAGAGAAGGAAGGTGGGAAAGAAGACCTGTTATGGTAACTAGGGCTTGTGCTAAGGTAGTAACAGTGAGAATCTAGAGGGCATAGATCAGGGATTCTTTCAGGGGGGTCAGTGAACCTAGACAGTGAAAAAAATTACATCTTTATTTTTACCAACCTCTAACTGAAATTTAGCATTTTCTTCAGTTATAAGGGTAGGCAAAAAGTAGTAGTTGGATTAGGCCTTACCAGACTACCACAGGCTTCCTAAAGACTTCTGGGTAGAGATATCCAATCAAATACAATTTGCATAGGAAAACTTTTTAAACATACAAAAATTGGTCACAAATTGGACTTGATGTTTCCTGAATCTCCAGAGTACCTAAAAACTGTAGATTGTGCTATGGAGAATATAAAAAAAAAGTTAGGGGTGGAAGGTGGGGGATGAGAAACCGGGCCAGCTTATAGAGACATCATAATCGCCATCTTCACCAATCATATTATTGTGAAGAACATTATATTTATAAAACATGAAGGTGGTGAAGAACATTATATTTATAAAGCACTTCTGCATATATTCACTTATTTCTGACCTAAATGCTATCCTAAAATTTTATACTCTGAATCCTAAATCAATTCATAGCAGAGACAAGCTGTCAGCTAAACCCAGGAGGACAGGCAGAACAGTGAGACTTATGTTTTTAGCTGAAGGCCTCAATATTTATGTAGATTATAACTGTCTGCTCCACTATGGTCTGAGTGGGCATGGCACTGGGTGCACCTATCCCTTAACTTCCAATCTACTCAGGTTCTCTCAGTAGTGGGAAAAGAGCAAAGGCCATGCAGGGGCGAAATAAAACCTGCCATGCACTTTTTGTACATATGTTACAGGAACTTAAAGTCATAGGATTTTAATGCTGGAATCTTACAGATTATGTCATCATTTTACAGGTGTCACCCCAAGAGGTAAAGTGAGTAAAGTCAAACAGTAACAGATCAGGTCTCTTGCTTCCAAAGCCAGCATTCTTTCCTTGTCCCTTAGCAGTCTTCTTAGCTATCAAAGGGAAATTTTTGCTCATGATTGTAAATATGATGATAGTACTTATTTTGAAAGGACAGCATCCACTCTCAGGAAGTTAGTTTATTGGGTTGATTTACAATGTAATTGTGTGGTGACAACCACCTTCTATGACCCATTCTGGTTGACTGGGATGTAGGAAGACCTGCCACAATCAGGGATATCCTTCTCTCCTCACTGTCCAACCTCCCTGCAGCTGAACTTTATTTTATATGTTTTCTTCCCAAGTATGAGCTCTTTGAGAGCAGAAACTGCCTTGCCTTTTCTATTTATATCTCCAGTGCTTGGCATAGATTAAGTGCTTCATAAATGCTCATTTATTCATGCATCCATCTATAACTTCAATATATCAAATGATAAATATGTAGCTTATCTTCTTAGAGAATTTCCTGGGGATCATCCAGGTGATGGGACTAGTCCATGATCACACGGTTAGTGTCAGAAGTGAGACGAGCCCAGCCTGAGACAAGCATTTTAGCCACCGTGCCCCTTCTCTTTAGCCAAGGGGATAACTCTTGACTTCCCTGAGCCCAATACTCTCATAAGGTCTTATCTACCTAAAAGACCTTTGATTCTATAGTTCTGAAGTTATTAGTGGTCTTAAGAGCCTTCACAAAGATTGGCTTAATCTCATTTTAGTCATAAGATATATTCCAGAAATGTGTAGCATATAAAGAAAATTTCCACATAACCGATATTTTCTTATTGACTTTCATTAAAAATTGAGAAAAATAATTAAGGCCCCAATATGTATTTTTTAAAAAATCATCCTTTAAAATCCTAGTACTAAGTTCAAGGAGCATGTTGTTTTGTTTTGGAAAATCTTTCCTTACCATTCTAGCAATAAGAAAAATGAACTACCAATGAAAGAATGAATGAACGAATGAATAAATGAAAAGGCATTTGTTAAATATTTACTACATTTCAGGTAGTGTGCTAAGTGCTAGGTATACAAATACAAGAAGTGATGATAACCCCTGCCCTCAAGGAACTTACATTCCAATAGGAGATGTTATATGTAGGAAAGCCAATGACCAGGGAAGCAAGCTTTTGTTTGGAGAGTCACATGTAGGTTGGTAGGTTGATCTATAAGGAAGTCAATTGACATGACTTTTCCAAAAGTAATTGCATTGTACATTTGATTATTATGACCAAATCAAGAAGTGGAAAGAGGTGAATGGAGTACATTCCTATTAGCACGGCAGATGTCAAGATGGTCTGGGTTGAGGGAGGGTTGGGATATGAAGCACAGTCTGGTCTGTACTAGGGGCAACTAGATCTAGCAGATCAGGCAAGTTTGCACTCATTCAGTCTCAGCCCACAGGCGGGAATTCCAAAAGCTGAGTATATTAAATTTTCCAGGGTTTCCAGGGCTTATGGATCTTGGAGCTCCAGTGGGCAAATATCTGCATACTCATTTAAAATGAACGAATGAAAATAGGTCAAGCCAGTTTATTCCAGTTCTTTACCTGTTTTTGCTGTTCCCTTGGACTTGCGCATTGGCATAGGCACACAGCAAGCCCATTACACAACTCTCTAGCTAGAAGATACTTTCTTCGACAGTACTGAGCCCTTCCAGCATTCCTAAATTTGCACTTTAAAAGAAGTATCTCCACAATTGCTGTGGTTCCCTTAATAGTTAACTGCTAACTATAGTGCTGACAGCCTCCATAACTGAAGTGAGGGGAGGGGTCTTGAAGACGTTTTTATTAGGCAGAGGGCAGATGTTGAGTCTTCTAATGTGAATGGGGCCTAAAGGGAGCTTCTGTGCATCGCCCTGAGGAATCAGATATGCAAATTAGATCACAGCTGTGCTTTATTAAATTGTAAATCCTAACCTGCCTTGAATGAGGTTGACTTGTATTGGTAGCCTCTCAGACAGGCTCTGGTGAGATCCCAGATAAGTGAAAGCAGTGTGATGAATTGAATGGTATGAAGTTCAGAGCTGAGCATCTGCCAGATGTTTTCATGTGCTGAATACCGTTTCTCCAGCTTTTACTTTATAACTGCATTAGGCCAGGCAGACATCCAAAGGGGCCTGTGTTCTAGTCAGATGAGGGTATTTTTAGCCTACTTGATTGTAGATGAACATATGTCTGTTTCTTGATGGAATCAAATGATTGTCTTGTGTTTTCTCGTCACAGGAATGTAGGAGATTTCACATGGTCCAACAGGAGGTTGGGCCAAATCTCCCTACTGTCGGCAAAAGGTTAGACTCTGTGGCAGATTTTGTTTTTTAATAAATCATCATAGTATCTCCTTTGCCTCAGCATTCTATAATCTGAATATTTAATCAGACATTTACTGAGCATCTGAGTATGCTAAATATGGTGCTAGATGCTGGAAGGAAATGGGTAAGGGACATAGTTTGCCCAAAACAAGGTGGGAGAGCACTTCAGAGGATGGAGAATGGTAGATGGAATGTTTGGAAACTGGAGGAGAGATGCATTGGCCTGGGACCCCAGCCACTGGGCAGAATCCCTTGGGCTTGCTTGTCTGAGCAGGCAAGTCCCTGGGGCATTTCCAAAATCTGTGTAATGAGGGGAGCAGCAATCGTTGTTTAGAAGCATCCTTCAACACAGCTGTTTTCCAGTTGATTGTTGCAGAACTTTGGTAGATACTGGTGCAAAGAAGCTGGAGACTGAATCATAAGATTATAGCTATCAAGCTAGAAGGGGCCTCATAGACTATGTAGTCCAACCTCGTTAATTTATAGATTAAAAATAAAATCCACAACCCAGGATGGTTAAGTGATTTGCCCAAGGTCAAACAAATAGGGAGGCTGGATTTAAACCCAGTTTCCCTGAATCCAGAGTCGATGTTCTTTTCATTGGGAGTACCAGCTAGAAGTGAGGCAAGTTAGGGTCCAGGACTGGTTAGGGAGAAGAAGGAAAGTAAGGAGTTCAAGGTAGTCACACTCCTCATTGATGTGAATGATCAAGGCATGGGGCAGAAGAAGTAAAGAGAAGTGTGGTCAGCAACCTAGGTTGGGATTAAGGAAGCCAGAGTGCAGGAAGATAAAAGAACACAGTGTTCCAAACACTTCTTTCTTTTCCTCTCTCCCTCTTTCTCCCTCTCTCCCTCCCTCCCTCCCTCTCCTTATCAGTGGCATTTGGTCAGTGGTAGTTGTGCTCGTGGGGATGATGACTCTCTTCTCATTGTTAGGGGGAGGGGGAAAGGGCTACTGCTATTCCTAGCACTCTTGGCCTATTTTTTCTATATGTGCCAGTTGGTTGATATTGATGGTTGTGGAGATGGCAGGCCCCTTCTCCACAAGTTACTTTCCCCATGATGGCTATGGGGAGAAGGCTACAAGCAGGACTTATGCTCTGGGGGCACTCCATTTCCCAGGGCTCTTGGTACTGAACAGTCTCCACCCCAGCATTTGTTAAGCACTGATTATTTGCAAGATACTGTGCTAGGCACTGGAGATATGAAGACAAAGATAGAGTCCCTGCCCTGGAAGCTTCCATTCTACTCGGGGAATCAGCATACTCAGAGATCAATATATACAAAATACATACAAAGTCATAACAAGTAACTTGGGAGAAGGTAGCACTAATAACTGAGGAGAACAGGGGGAAAAAACCCATATGAGCTGTCTCAAATGGAAATTAAGATTTAAGAAGCAGAGGTGAAGGGGGAGTGGTTCCAGTCCTAGGCAATGAAAGGACTGTGTAAAGTATCAGAGGTGAGAGAACAAATATTGTATGGGGGCATGTGGTGGAAAAAAAAACAATGGGTGATGTCAGGAGATCTGAATTCAAAGGCTCCCTATACCACTTGCCACCTGCGTGATTTGGGGCCTCAGTTTCTTCATCCATCAAGTACAGGAGTTGGACTAGATGACATCTAAGATCCCTTCCAGCTCTAAATCTGGGGGCCTATAGGTAGGGCATTTTGGCTGGAACACAGAATGTTTGAAGAAGAGTTAAATGAAATCAACTTTGAAAGAAAGGCTAGATCTGGACCATTCATTGCCTTCTCTGATGTATTTATAATCTTCTTCTTCCTTCTTCCCCTTTCCAAGGCCTCTTTTTTTCCCATTTCCCCCAAACCACCCTCTCAAAGGAGAGTGATAGGCATCTTTCAGGTTGCTGTTGGCAGTGGCTCACCAAGATGGAGGTGTAGATGGCCTCTTCTCTTCCTATGACCAAAGCATGTCTTCTATGGCCACCTGAACCCTAAGTAAAAGTTTATCCCAATATTCCATGCTAGTATTTATTCATCGGTGAGATTTCTCATGCTTCTTCATATGCTTAATGGCTTTTATTTTCCATCTTAGCATCTTTTTAGTCAGCATTCTATCTACTTGAGATTTGATTTGCCCCCTGTCGAGCTTGGCAGCCTGAAGCCATGCTTCTCCTCCCCCTTGTCTGTTTGTTCTCTGCAAGTTCTTCTGCTAGTCTGATGGCAGGGTCAGGGGCTGCGCACCCCGAGGACAGCTTCACCCATCGCCCTCTGCTTCACATCCCCAGGAGCTCCTCCCTGTCCGATAGACCGCTAGCTCATTCATTACTCCACTCTTGCAGGCAGTCACTCAACTATGGTGACATATCTCTAAATTTTGATAGCTTATCCAGAAAGGGTTCACCTGACAATCAGACTTTTACAAAGTAATTCCATAACGCTATCAACTGCACCCAATTCTTTCAGTTCTCTCATAGGACCATAGACGTATAATTTAGAGCCATCAAGTCTATACCTCTTTATTTTCCAGATGAGGAAACTGAGAGGTTGTCACTCACCCAGGATCTCAAAGCTAATAATAACAGTTAAGATTTATATAGCGCTTACTATGTGTCAGTCACTGTGTTATGCAATTTTACAATTCATATCTCATTTGAGTTATTATTATATTTGGACTCTGTGATGTTGGCAAGCAGCTTAAATGAGCATATATCTCTCCATTTTATTGTCTTGCTTGATCGTGATACCACAAAATATCAACATGTGATACATGATGAAAATGATTCTTTCTGCTCAATTATAGCATTTTAAAACGATATATTTTTAAACTGGATTTTGGGGAAGCTTAGAGACATTTATTATTTTTTCCTGGCATACTTTTGGGGAAACATTAGGGAGCAAGACTGATCATCTTACTAATGAAGTCTACATGGAAAATCACAGGTTTGGTTTTGGATTTGTTATTATTTTGAGTCAGGAATGACGGTAGTCATTAACACTTATTGTGTTTAGGTAAAGTTATTCTTTGGGGAGCAGTATTCATGGACATTATGGATAAATCCAGTCTTAGGAGTGGGAAAGATTATGATTTCATTTAGACAGTATTTTTTGGTCTATTAATCTGTACTCTTCTGACTTGAGAAGACAGGAGCTGTTACGAAGTGAAATCTGCCTCAGAGCCTTGCCTTGAGTGTTGCCGAGATCCGCATACTGAGATCCCCTGACAAGGGAATTTCACCTTGACAGAATATCTTCCCCAGCTAGGTGGCACCTAGCACCTATGGTTGCCATTCAATGAGAAAAAAAAAAGGAGAAAGTAGCAATTTTACCCAAGAAATGCTGCTTATCTGAAATCAGGGTGTAAGCTTCAGTATAGGACCTAGGATTTTATAAAATCAAGTGGGGGAAAAAAATCTTAAACATAACAGTAGAAATATTTGCTGATGTTATTTTAGTATATTGCTATTTTAGGTAGAATTTATTTAGATTTCTCTAATTAAACATGGATGTGTCAAGCAATATTATTAGCCTAATTTTCTTAAGTAAGACCTCAGTGATTTGTTTGACCAGGGGAGCTGTTGTTACTGAGCCAAAGGGCTGAATGATCCTGCTGGAATAAGTCAAGAACCAAACATTTTTCCCCCCACCAAACATTTGTTAGAAATTGAAAATAACTCCCTTTTCCTCATATCTTTTCTGTCAGATGTTTGAGAATGATTTCTCTAGCAAGGAGGACATAATATGAATAATTTTACTTACCTGTGGGGTTGTTTCCTGCCAGGAAAGTCAAGATTCTGAGGCTGGGAGAGAAAGACACAGACAATAGATGTGCGCCATGCATAATAAGTAGATGCTGTAAAGATTTTGCACGAGAATTGTGCCCATGGAAAGAGGAAAGCTTCCTCTTTCAACCAAAACAGCACATTAACCATATTTTATGGCAGCCCATATTCATGTGGTTTATTAGACTTTTCTTTTTCTAAAATGGAACAGTATTTCTGATTTAATGTTAAAGCCGATAGGGAACAGACAGTTGGTGGTATTTTATTAACCTTCTCCAGCTAGGCTACCTACAATGATGTAATTATAGCTCTTTATCAGCCTGTCCAGATGTATTGAATTGCAGAGTCCAGATAGAGCATGCTTCATTTACAGAGAAGAGGGGACAGAGGGAGCAAAATACTCTACTGTAACCATAGGAAAATAAAAGCAGATACCTTTTCCCTTTTACAATACAGCAGTGATAGGCTTTCATGTAGTTTTCCATCTCTATTTCACACCCTAGAGAACAGCTAGCTCCCTTCTGTTGGCTGATGGAAAATAGAACCCCACAAATGCAGCCAGAGAGTTTTGGCTCTATGCCCTCTGAGGTGTTAGGACAGGACATATCCCTCTATCTTCTGCAAGTAGAGCCAAAAGAGAAAAGGCCTCCACCGGTGCTTGTAGCTTTACTCCCAGTCAGAAAGGGAACTAGTGACAGAGGTTTTGCCCCAGATAGAGGCATCAAAGGAGGTGGGGAAGAGCTTGTTTTCTTATTTCCCAGCAGAGAGCTGGGCCACCTCACTGGCCTACACCCTCACCTTCGTGCTAGGCTGCTATTCCCAATGACCCTTTGGCTCTCTCATCCCTCTCCTGGGCCCACACTTTCCCACTCAGGAGACTATCCCCAATCTGCTGCTTGGCCTGGCAACCTGTGCCATATGGGATGCCTAGAATAAGAGTATGTATGTGAGGTGGGGGTAATGGACAAGGAAGAAGAAAAAAGGGGGATCAGCTGTGAAGGCTGAGCATGCTGGCCTTTCTTCTCCCTGCCCCACCTCTAACAAGTTCAAGCCCAGTCCTCCCCAGGTCCCATCAATCCTCCTCTGTTTTCCCTCTCCACCCTGCTGTCTGGAACCTTCATTTGTTATTAACAAATATTCTTCATGCTCTGTGTTTTCTTCTCACATTCATTCTCTCTTCTGACTTTCTCCCAAGGACTCATCTCTAGGCACCTTCCCTTTGGCTGGCTGCTCTTTCTGTCATCCCACATGACACACAGGGCCAGGAGAAGAAGATGGCATACTCCTTGTTCCCCATTGCTATTTTTAAACCCTCCATCTGCCATCATCATTCAGCAATTCCTTTAAACTTCAATCCATCCTATACAGATCCTAGTTACTGTCATCTGTGGATCTCATCCACAAAGGTTCAATACCTGCTTCACATTCTTCTTCTCTATCCCAACCCCTGACTCTTCCAACCATGGCCTCCAAGTTTCTTAATTTCCTCAACTTTTATGACCTCTATCTCCTTTCCACTTTAAGTATGCCCTGGAATGGTCATAAATACTTTAAGTCCCTCATCCTCACCTTCCCTCGACTGAATTGTCTCGGGTGTCATAATTCTAATTGTGCCTTGTTCCGAGCAGTCTCATGGCCTAGACGTGCACCAAAGTATGGTGTTTTATTATGTGTAGTCATATCTTCCTCGTCTACATTCCCTTGCCCAGGTGAATAGGGATCAAAAATTCAGCAATATCATTGGAGCTATGTGCTACTTAACTGTACGTACCACGATAGGACTGTATGCCCTGGCATGAGCAACCACAAATAATGACTTCACCAAAATACAGGGAGTGATTTTATCATACTGCCCATGCAGCTATCCTCATTTATAGTATGATGCCACTTCTCCATGAGGGGGGAGAACTTGACCCAAATTACTCAGGCTGACAGATCCATGAATAGGATCTTCTATACCTAGGACAAGCATCATGAAACATACTTTCAGTTGAACAGAAGAGACTCCAAACATTGCTTCTGGGGTACAGGAGGAGAAGAGATAGAGGTCACCCCAGCCTGCCATCTGATAGCTTGTGATTTCAACTAAGTATTCTTGTTAACTAAGCTGCTGAAGGACCTCAAGTGCTGTTGACATCCTCTAAATTCAGCATCTTGATACAAAACCAAGGTCACCCTACCCTAGGTATGCCTCCATAAGCTGCCCATGTTATTCAGTCTGTTGACCCTACGTAATCTGGTGCTACATAGAGGATATGAGGATATGACACGGTGTTTGCTGCCTGACAACTTCAGGAAAAATGCCAGGAGCAGAACAGAGGTCTGTATACATTTGTAGATCTGACCAAGGCCTTTGATACTGTCAGTCATGAGGGCTTATGGAAAATTATGTCAAAATTTGGTTGCCTGGAGAAGTTCATCAGCATCATATGTCAATTTCATGATGGCATACTTGCCCGGGTTCTGGATAATGGACAATGTTCTCGTGCTTTCACAGTCACCAATGGAGTGAAACAAGGTTGTGTGTGTGCTTGCTTCCATGCTTTTTAGCATGATGTTTTCAGCCATGTTGTCAAATGCTTTCAATGAGAATGAACATGGCATCACGGTCAGCTACTGCACTGATGGTAAATTCTTCAGCTTGAAAAGACTACAAGCCAAGACTAAAGTGGAGGGAGTGTTGGTGCATGATTTTTTGTTTACAGATGATTGTGAATTCAATGCAGCATCTGAAGCTGAGATGCAACAAAATATGGATCGATTTTCTAATGCTTGTGCTAATTTTGGCCTAACAATTAACACCAAGAAAACACAGGCGCTCCATCAGCCACCACCACACCTTCCATATGTGGAACCATCAGTTACAGCAAATGGAGAAGTTTTGAATGCTGTGGATGAGTTCACTTACTTTTGTAGTGTACTGTCCAGGGATGTACATATTAATAATGAGTTTGCTACTCGCATTGCCAGAGCTTGCTCAGTGTTTGAGTGGCTCCAAAAGAAAGTACAGGAGAGAAGAGATATTAGACTGACCCCTAACTGAAGGCCTACAGAGCTATTGTGCTGACCTCATTGTTGTATGCCTGTGAAACCTGGAGAGTATACCAGAACCATGCCAGGAAACTGAATCACTTCCATTTGAATTGTCTTAGGAAGATTCTGAAGATCACACTGAGGTCCTCTCTCTAACTAAACTGCCAAGCATTCAAACTCTGTTTCAGAGTGCAACTCCATTGGGCTGGCCATGTTGTTCGAATGCAAAACAAATGCATGCCAAAAAGACTATTTTATGGAGAATTCACACAGGGCAAGCATTCACATGGTGGTCAGAAGAAGCAATACAAGGACACTCTCAAGGTCTCTCTTAAGAAATTTGGAATTGATTGTGTGACATGGGAGACACTGGGACAGAACCACTCAGCATGGTGTGCCCACATCAGAGAAGGTATTGTGCTCTATGAGCAAAGCAGAATTGAAATAGATCAAAAGAAATGCAAGATATGCAGACTTAGAGAATCCACCCCAAAGATTCACCCAGACTATTTGTGCGCGACCTGTGATAAAGCATTCCAAGTTCATATTGGTCTGATCAGCCACAGTAGGACACACCAAAACTTGACTCTAATATAGTGATGTCATTTTGGTACTCTTAGAAAACAAAGGACAACAACCTCAGAGGATATGAGTAACTAATCTCAGATAGATCATCTATGGATGCTCATCTGCTTTAGTAGAATCTTCTTGCTTTGTGATGCATTCTCAGGAATACATTAAAATAGAAAAGGGCTGGATGAGGCTGTAAAGAGGTTATTTATTTCAGAATCACTGTCTTGACTCTTATTTATGTAAAGGAGAATTAAATTTTTTAAATGCTTTGAGGTTATTATGTTTCTTTCCAGTATCCTTTTTTTGTTACTGCAAGCAAGCATGAATCACATATCATAAGTGAACTCTAGTGGGGAAATGAGACTTGGATAAGTATTAAAATCCCAAGCAGATCTGGATTAAATGTGTGTCATTTGTGTAACAGTGTTTCAGGATCAATATCCTCCCTCTTTTTCTAGTGGCTACACAGATAAACAAAAGTGCTTCCTTAAGAATACCAGAAAGAATAAAATACTGGATTTAGTGCAAATGCCAAACAATACAGGAATATACCAATCTCAGAAGAAGTGTACTTCCACCAAAATGAAGGAGGGAGATTTGTGCATGTACACTGCAGTATGTAAGAATTCTGATGAGCATAAGTCAATTAAGTTAAAAGGCTGTTCATTAGGCATGTCATTCTCTAGATGAAAAGCAATCTTGAGTAAGACACTCAGGTTTAAGTAAAAAGACTTTTATGTGAACCTAGCCCAGACGGCAATTAAAGTAAGGCCAAGGCCTTCTGGAGAAAGAGAAGAGGGGGTTTTTTCCCTCTGCATTTCTATTTTCTTCAAACCCTGGCATGTTGTGGGCATAATAAAACTTACCTTTAGTCAAAGCAAAAGGAAGTAGAATGAAGTAAGGAGAACCATTGGCCCTGATTCTTGATGAAGAGTCACTAATTCTCCAGACCGGGAGCCACCTTTCTGGGCTTAAGTTTTCTCATTTGTAAAATAGGGGGAGGGTTGGGTTAGATGGCCTCTGACGTTGTTTCTAGCTCATTCTGTGATTCTAATTATAGAAAAGTATTTATTGGGGAACCTATTAGTGCCCAGCTCTGTACTGTGTAACAGATGGATGCCAAAAGTATAAATATGAGTTGCTTCTAATCTACTAAAGGAGTCTCTCAGTAAGAAGGCAAAATTAACTTACTGGAACTAATTAGAGAACAATTAAATGTAGTTGGAGTTCAAAGAAGGAAAGGATCAGTATTTACTGAGTACCTATTATTTGCCAGGCACCATGCTAAGTGCTTTACAAATATTATCTCATTTTAGAGCTGGAAGTGTCCTTAAAGATCATCTCTAACTGTTCTTACAGATCATTAGCACCTTCTTTGAGGAAACCAGGGTTGAAAGTGGTTCAGTGACTTGGCCAAGGTCATAGAATTCTCTGGGGTGCATGATTTCTAGTCCAGTGCCTTTTTCCATTACAGCATTCTCCCTCCATCTTGAAAACGTCTAGCTTATTATGTCATCTATATTGGCCAAATATGCTGGTCAGTCAGCAAGTCCAATACTACTTTGGAAGAAAACCCAGGCTTTCTCATTAAATTCAAATTGCTTATTTGAGGTCAGAATCCTGTTTACTGGGTGTTTTGCTTACATGAGAACTGCAAAACTGAACCTTTCAGAATGCCCTTCTTGGTAGGAAACAGAGTAACTCTTAAAGGCCTAGAACAATTAATTCCTCTTCAGTTGCTAAAGGCCTTAAAACTTGGAAGAAGTTCTTGGCATACTTATTGTTGGGACAGATGATCAGGCACCATATGGGAGGAAATGGGTATTCTCCTGAGACAGGCTACGTTTTTGCCAAGACATTTTATTGAAAATTTTGAAAAAATAAACAGGTCATTAATTGGGTCCAGATTTAGCTCCACCAAATAGTGCAAAGATACAGCTTGCCAGATGCTTTCCTACATTTTTTTTCTTCAAACAGCAAACTATTTATGTTTTCGTTTAGTGACATAATGGCTTTAACGTAGTCCATTGTCTCAATTATTTTTCACCATCCGCTGTCTGTGTATCACTTATATATACAGGAAAATTTTAGTTAAAAGAAATAATCAAAGGAAGAAATAAACAGCAGCTAACTGGGCAACAGCCCAAGGCCTAGAACTGTGTAGCAATTTTGAACCGTCTTTTCTAACTGCACTGGGCACAGTTGGGGGAGGAAATGAGCCTTAAAAGCCATGATTAATTCTTCCTCCAAAGACAATCAACAGAGTGGGTTTGACCACTTCACCTCAAGTTTGGGCCCCTCTAAAGCTTCTATGTTCTGACATTGTCATACAGGCCCTTTATATAAAAACACAAATGATAATTAAGGGACAAAAGAATGGAATCTTGCCTAGAGAGGATTATAAGAAAGAATTTGCTCAACAAAATTTCTTCACAAGAAAATGCAGTTGCTCCTATAAAAGGTATGTATATGTGTATACATATGTATGTGTATATATATATATATATATAATATATATATATATCTTTGAAAGGAGCAATACATGACGACAACAGAAAACTATGCATTTGTGACCAAGAAGGTGAAGGGTTTTTTTTAAGTGTTTTGTTCCTCCCGGGTTGGAAATGAAAAAAAAGGTGTGAAGGTAATGAAAGGACAGGTTTACATAGAGCTAAGAGCATGTGAGCTGACAAGTTTGGAGGACCTTGCAAATGTTTTCATTTGCAGGGAATAGAGTCTACACAAAATAACCTGAGTCACAGATAGCAGACAGCAGGTAGACATGCCAACACAGAGTACGTCATGAGGGAGAACTTGATTTATGATGGCAAATGCAAAGCAGAGAACAGGGCCCCTCTCCTGGAAAACTGTAAAATTTCAGGCCTACTTTCCTGCTTTTTTAGACAACATGAAAAAGTTTGAAGGGAAGTATGTTTGCAATAAAAAGCAAACAAATGCTTAAGTATTAACTAAAACAACACACCAAACTCAAATAATTGATGTTTGTTTAAGCACACAGACATAGACACAGACACGCTGACATTTGAATAATATTTAAAAAGAAAATGCATTGAAAGTCAATAATACTCCTGCCCTAAGCTGCTGACTGCTACCTTTGTGGGAGTTTGGGCTGGGATCCCAATTAGAATTCTCTACCTATAATTTGTCTTGTCCTCTTGCTGTATAAACACAATTAAGCTCTTGATCTCTCTCTGAGCCTCAATTTTTCATCTATAAAATGGGTCTGGCAATCAAGTCTCCACCTCTCATGCTTGTTGTGATGTTCAAATAACATAACATATATCTAAACCTATATGTTATTAGCGTAATAATGATTCACAAGTATATAGCATTTCAAAGTTTAACAGCAAGTTAACATCATTTGCCAGAGAAGAAAAGACTAGAAATGATTCCCTAAACATCCTTCATTTCCGGTAAATCAAATTCCCTACCTAATTTTATTTTATGGATATTGTCCAGGAGTTGGTCTTTAGCCAACAAATGCTTGATTTATCAATGTCCTTTGCAGTAAAAGATGCTATGACTGCTGCTTCAATACTTAAATGGATCCAGGATCTGTGCAGACCACAACCTATTCATACCTTTTCATTCCATGGGAATCTTGCCCATGTTTTCCCAAAGAATTTTCATAAAGTACATACCCACTGTGATGGAGGCCTGACTCTAGCTGCTCACCATTCCTGTCTTTTACTACATGACCTGTCTGATACCCTTTCCAGTGATACAATTATTTCCTTTAAAGATGACCTTCCATGTCTGTTTGTTATTCCCCAGACGCATTTCCTGCCACCATTCCTTTGCCCTGGCTGTTTGTAAAGCCTGGAATGTGCTGCCTTCGTAACGCAGTCTCTTGCTTCTATTAAAGCTCAACTCAAACGTCATCTCTGATATTTAGATCTATTCCACTCCACCTCCCCATTGCTGATGCCCACCCCTACAAAGTTACTTTTTTATATATTTGGTATTTATTCACTATGTACATGTAACTCCCACAAGAATATAAATTTCTTGAGGGGGAAGTATATTTAATTTTGTACCTATATCCCAGTGCATTGCACAGGGCCTGACATGTCATAGGTACTTAATAAATGCTAGGTGAATGAATGAATGATCTGTGATTTCATCTCTACCCACAGAACAGATCATAATCCCTTTACCACTTGGTAGATAAGTCCTTGGAGAAGGAAATGGCAAACCATTCCAGTATCTTTGCCAAGAAAACCCCAAAACCCCCCAACATGAAGAGTCGGACATGACTGAAATGACTGAACGTCCACAAAAAAGATAAGTCCTAAGGAACTGCCTGAGATATATAAAGATTGAGTGACATTCTGGGGGTCATGGAGCTAGTGTCACCACTGGGGCTTGAGCCTAGGTCTTCCTAACTCCACGCCTAGCACTCTATCCAATACATCTTGAAACCTCCCCTTTCCCTTCTATCAAGTTTAAATCTGTAATTTCCACCCCATTATTCCTAGTTTTCTTCTCTGTGTCCTCCACCAAAGTGGAACATGTCTTAATACTTCCTCATAAAAGTTTCAAATACTTGAAGCCAGCTATCATACCAATCCTAACTCTTCTACTGTTCAACAAGCTAAACATCCCTAGTTTCTTCAAAAAAAGCAGATTGAACTTTATTTAAAGTAAAGTATACATTTAGTTAAATTCAAATAAAATGAAGTTGTAACTGAAATTGGCAAGAAATGGGATTGAAGCCTTCTTGGTAAGGCTCACTCAGTACTCAGAACTTTGACAGTTCAATTTAACAAACATTCATTAAGTGCTATGTGATTCAATGTATTCTGAATAGAAAAGGCAAGGAGGCAGTGTGGTACAGTGGAAAGAGAGCTGAATTTGGAGTATTGAATTTAGGGTCATGGGATTTGAGTTCAAATCCCAGTTCTATCATTTACTACCTCGGTGACCTTATGCTAGTCATGTAATATTTCTGGACCTCAGTTTCCTCATCTGCAAAATGAAGTAGATAGACTAGAACACCTCAAAGTTTCCATCCAGTTGCTGGTATACAGTTCTATAAATAGAGCCAAAATAATTACCCTTCATGATAAAGTTAGATTTATAAATGGAATGCAAGGGTGGTTTATTGGCAAAACAATCAATAAAATAAATCTTATCAAGTAGAGAAGATATAAAAACTGTATTATAATATCATTGACTATAGCACTCATTTATGTCAAATATGGGGAAAGAAAATATAGTAGTATAAAATGTAGGAAAATCTATGATATGATTTAAAAAAAGCTTATATTAGAGAACATGAACTGACATATCAGTGGAGAAACACTAGGCCCGTTCCTATGGGAAAAAAAAATCTTAAATAGGGATTTCCATTCTCCTTATTCCTATTAACTTAGTTTTAAAGGTCTTGACAATAGTAATAAAGTATGAAAATTAAATGAAAGGAGTAAGCATTAACAATGAAGAAGTTAAACTACCTCTATTTGCAGACAAGATGATTGTACACCTAGAAATATCAAGGTGATTAGCAAAAAAAAAATAATGAAAGTAATAAAATACATTCATGAAATAGTGTAATATAAGATAAGCCCCTAAGACATCACATTTCTACATATCACCACCAAGAAACAAGGAAAATTGATATTGACTAGGACTAACCTTTACAATAAAGACAAAATATGTCAGATAATTGGGTATTAAGGCAGCAAAGCTTACTAGCAACTTCTATGCACAACCAACTCAAAATAATTTTGACAAAAATTGAAGAATTGAACAAATGGAAGGATGTCTTCTGCTTTTGTTTAGGTCAAGAAAATCAAACATCATCATTTCCCAAACTAATTTGCAGATTTCATCCAAAATTCCGATTGGTTCTTTTATTAGAATTAGATAAAATTATGGCACAATTCATATGGGAAAATAGAAGGGCAAGAGCATCAAAAAAAAATTTGATAAAGAAAACCAGCAAAGAGAGACTAGCATTACCCAATGTCCAACTCCACTATAAAAACTGTCCAGTCTGGGGCAGCTAGGTGGCATAGTGGATAGAAGACTGTCCCTGAAGTTAGGAGGACCTGAGTTTAAGTAACACTCACTAGCTATGTGACTCTGGGCAAGTCACTCAACCCCAATTGCCTCACAAAAACAAAAACAACAACAACAACAACAACAAAAACAAAACTGTCCAGTCCTGAAAAAAAAAATCAAGAAATAGGTCGATGGAACTGAAAAAAAAAAACCAAAAAACAAATAAAGCTCCATGTATGTAAAAGGTTAGCATTTTATGAACCTATACTCTAAAAACAACAACAAACAAAAAATTAATATTTGATAGAAACTGCTGAGCGAACTATATAACTATATGGTTTGGATCCATCCTTCACACTAGATACTGCAATAAACTCTAATTAGATCAGCTATCTAAATATTTTTAAATGTAAGAAGAAGGAATAATATATTCACCTCAACTATGGAGAAAAGGAAGAGTTTAGTAAGTCGTAAGAAAGAACAAATCTTTTGAGACAAAATTAATGGATTTGATTATACAGAAATAAAATTATTTTTTCCAACAAAAGTAATAACTCTAAAATCCCCAGATAGGGAAAAGCATTTTTAGTAAGTATATCAGATAACATTTTGATGTCCAGAATATATAGAAAACTAATACATATCTAAGCACTGCGTACTCCCCAATGTAGAAATGGTCCAAAAGAAATGTAAATTATTAATAACATGAAAATATTTTCCATTTCTTTAACTGCAGGATAACACAATTGAAAAATACCACCTAACACCAAAAAGAATGGGGAAATTTTTTTAATCCAACATTGTCAGGGCTATGGGAAATCAGGCACTCATGGTTAGTATAACTGCAAACTACTGAAACAATTTTAGAGAGCAATAATATAATGTACAACAAAAGTTAAAAAAAAAAAACTATCAGAGGCTCAGTTTCCCAAGGTTGGTGGTACACTGGATAGAGTGCTTGGCTTGAAGTCTAGAAAACCCTGGGTTCATAGCTAGCCTCAGATACTTTACTAGTTTGTGTGACCCTAGACAAGTCATTTACTGTCTCTGAGATCAGTTTCCTCATCTGTAAAATGAGATCACAAAATATATAGAAGGGAATAAGGTATAAGACTGAAAGATAGGAAGGTGCCAAGATATTTGATATGGTCAGATCTGCATTTCAGGAAGATCAATTTGACTGCTGAGCAGAAGATGGTTTTGAGTGGAGAGAGACTTGAGGCAGGGAGATCAATCAGCACGCTATTGCAGTAGTCCAAGCATGAGTGATAAGGACCTGCATTAGGCTGGTGGTAGTGTCAGAGGAGAGAAGGGGTATATACAAGAAATACTACAAAGGTGGAAGCAGTAGGAATTTATCATTGATTAGATATGGGGGGAGAGTGAGGGAGAGAGATTGAAGAGTTGAGGATGACACCTAGGTTTTAAGCCTGGAGACAAGGAGGAGGTGACACTGTCCACAGTAAGAGGGAACATAGGAAGAGGGCATGGTTCTGGATAATGAGTTCAGTTTTGGAAATGTTGAGTTTATCTAGGAGACGTTCAGTTTGAAATGTCTAAAAGGCGGTTGGAGATGTAAGACTGAAGGTTGGGAGAGAAGTGAGTGCTGGATAAGGAGATATGAGAATCTCTGCGTAGAGATGATCATTGAAAGTTCAGGAGCTGATGAGATCACCAAGCGAAAACATTTATTGTATATATCTCTTAGCGGTACACAGTTTTTGTGCCAGGCATTGTGCTAAGTTCTAGGGATACAGTTAATAAAAAGATAGATAGTCCCTGCCCTCAAGGAGCTTACAATCTAAAGGGGGAAATAATACCCAGAAGGAGACAGGAAAGTGGGGCAGTGGGGTACAGGATACCAAGGGGTACCCAGCAAGGGGCATCTTGTTCTGTGGAGTTGAAACCAGGCCAAGCAGCAGATAAAACACAGAGTTCTGAGAGTCCAGTTTCTGCCCTCTATAAAAGAAGGCATTGGGAGGAGTTTGGTGCTCCCCCTTCCAGCCCTCCAATCAGAGGAGAAGAGGCTGAGGGAAATGGTGTCAATCAAGCTTTGAGTTAGCAGCATGGTGGTGAGTGTAGAAGTGAGCTGATCCTGGGAGGGGCATCTTGTTCTGGGAGTTGAAACCAGGCAGAGCAGCAGATGCAAAGTAGAAACTTCAGAGTCATTGTCAACCTTCATTATCCCTTACCCTCTCTATGCAATCAGTTGACAAATCTTATTAATTATATATCTAAAACTTCTTTAGCACCAGTGCCCTTTACTCCATTCAAGCTACAATCACCTTGGTTCAGGCCCTCACCTCCTGCCTGGACTGCTTTAATATTCTGACAACTAGTCTCTCTGGCTCAAATTTCTCCCTCCTACAATTCTCCACATAGCTGCCAAATTCATATCTTAAAGAACAGGCCTGATCATGCCACATCCTTCCCCCTACCCCTACCCTCTTCAAAAAAAGTCCCAGGGGCCCCTTTATTATCTGTAGGATCAAATACAGACTCCTCTGTTTGGCATTGAAAGCCCTTCATACCTGGCTCCAACCTACCTTTTCAGGCTTATCACATACATGATATCCCAGCCAAATTTGGGTACTAGCTGTTCTCCATCCATGATAATGTATCTTTCATCTGCATGCCTTTGCACTGGCTGTCCCCCATGCTGGAATGTCCTCCCTCCTCTCTCCTACTTCTTAGAATCAAGAGCTTCCCTCAAAGCTCAGAGAAGTACTACGTCCTACACGAGACCTATCATGATCCCACCATATTGTTAATGCCCTCCCCCCACCAATTAAAGAAGAAAAAGGAGAGAAAGAAACAAACCCTTATTAAGGCACTGTGTTAAGCACTTTCCAAATATTATCTAATTTGATCCCTACAAGTAGTAAGGATCCATAGTACCTGGGATGTAGGAATTACTATTATCCCTATGTGACAATTGAGGAAACTGAGGCAAACAGAGGTTAACTGACTTGCCCAAGATCACACAGCTAATATGTGTCTGAGGCAAGATTTTAATTCAAGTCTTCCTGATTCCAGGCCTAGGGATCTATCCATTGCTCTCAGTATTTATTTCACATACATATTCAAATGGTCTGTGATATATCAATGATTTGGATTTTCCCTCTGACAATGCCAATTGCAACCTATCCATACCTGCCCATTTTATATGATTCTCGTCCAAATCTTGCCGTAAGTTCACCACAGGGGATCCACCCACCATGCCAGAGGCCCTCCTCATTTCCTCCTGACATCAGTAGAATACTTATGATTGGCCTTCTGTTATATGCACCCTTGCCATGTAACCAGACCATCTTTTCTTCTTCTATATTTCTTTGATGTCTTCTTTTTCTCCTGTTCTTCTTTGAAGTTCCTTATTGATTATGTATCACCGCCTGCCCACATCCACCATCCCCCTCTCCATCGTACTCTAAGTGATTAGGTAAACATTGTTAATTCTTCAGAAACTATTCTGTTACATGTTTCAGTGTTAAATCAGTGACTGGCAGAATTCATATAGCTTCCATTTACTTATTAGTGTATATTCCCTTCCCACACAAATAGAATGTAAACTCCTTGAGTATGGGACTGTCTCATTTTATCTTTGTATTCTGAGTGAATAGCGAAGTGCCTGGCACATAGTACCTTTTTAATAATGATAAATGAATGAAAGAAATTTGAATTTGATCTTTGAGGCAGTAGGGAGCCATTGAACTTTCTTGTGTTGGAGGGTAACATACTCAATTTGATGGCTGTATGGAAGATGGATTGAAATGGAAGACACTGAAAGCAGGGAGACCAGGTAGGAGGCCTTTGCAATAGTCCAGGTGAGAGGTGATAAGGGCCTTAACTAGTATGGTGGTTATGTAAGTGGAGAGAAGGGGATGGATAGGAGAGATGCTATAGAGGTCAACTTGACAAGACTCAGTAACTGGTTGAGGGGGAGGGGGAAAGGAAGAGTGAAAAATCCGGATCAATTAAGGTTGTGAACATGTTTATAGGATTTAGAAGTACGGTGGTTCCCTTGACAGAAATAGGGACCTTAGGAATAGTCGTTATTTATGGGTAAAGAGAATGCGTTTTATTTTGAACATGTTGAGTTTAGGGTATCTATGGCACATCCAGGGGGCGGATGTTTAGCAGATAACTGGAATAGAGCCCAGGAGAGAGAAGAGAACTGGACATGCAAATCTGAGAGTCACCTGCTTGAAGATGATCATTGAACCCATAGAACCTAATGAAATCACGACAAAGAAAATTTAAAAGAGAAGAGAGTCCAAAATGTTATTGATCTGATTAAATAGCCACGGAAGACAGGACAATTAAATAATTGGGTCCTACTTTTCTCATACTTTTTTCTTAGTTCTGCACACCATCCTTCTCTTTCCCTTGACATTGGAAGGGTAAGGGTGAATATGGGCTCAAATCCAAACTTACTTTTTAATACCAGTGTGATCTTTGGAAATTCCCTTCTATGGGCCTCCGTTTCTTCATCTATAAAAATGAAGGGATTGGACTAGATCATTTCTAATATTCCATACATTTTTCAAATTTATGCTTCTCTGATCTCTAAGCTGTAACGTTCTATGTCTTTATGATTCTTTGCAGAAATCAGATAAGTCTGAGCCTTTTGGGGTTATCCAATATTTTTGTGAAATAATAAAAGCGATCATTGCCAAAGATCTGAACTTATTGAAATGTAACACAGGTTGAAATAATATTTAAATACTTGTTGACAAATTGCAGCACACACATTAATTTTTTTAATATTTAGTTCACAGATACCTAACACAAGGAAGTTAGATAATTCTTTGATTCATGGATAGGGGGAGGGGAAAGTGCAGAAAAATTCTTATATTTATGCCCCTGGGCAAAATCAAATGTTATTTTTTTTAAAAGCCAAATGATTTTTAGTGCTTGGAATGTTGATAAATTACCTTTTTAAGATTAAAAGAAGGGACTTAGGAATTTAATTAAATGCAATTAAGGCTTAGAATTTAAATGCATTCCTAACAGGTTTTTAACCTATTTTTATACCAAATAATATGCTTTGAGACTTTTTTAAAGGACTAAAGACTTGAATTAATAAGATTTTTGAAAAAAGAGAACTGTGTTGGCTAATGAAGACTCATATAAAAGTAATGTTCTTTTCTAAATAGAGGCAAATAAACTTCAGTGTCTAAAATATTTTATAGATGTTCCATGGAGTAGTGGAACAAATACCGTGATTGGAGTCAGATGACCTGGCTTCCAGTTTCAACCCCTCTTTCCTGGGTGTGTGACCTTGTATACATTATTTAGGTTCTCTGACCTCAGGTTCTGAATCTACAAAATGGATATACTAATACTTGTACTACATACTTCATAGGATTGATGAGATACTGTATGCAAAATATTTTCTAACCATAAAACTACATGAAAATAATTGTTAATAGTAGTGGAAATTATAATAGCAGTGTGAAACAGCTAGACCCTTGAAGCCAGTGAGAACTCTGGCTCCACATCTTCCTAGTACTTCATAACTCTGGCTCCTGTTCTTGCTTGGTCCCAGAACTCCTTCACTTGAGTGCAGGAGCTCTGTTGTATAGTATTTCTCCTTTTCTCTCTGGGGGGCTTTACCTAAAGCCTTAGCGTTCTCCAGGAGCACTTTCTCTGTGCTCGTGATGCTTGTTCCTGGAATTCCTACCTTTTCCCGGAAACTACTCCCTGTTTCCCATGGCTGTCATTTGCTACCACGTCTGGAAAGGGAGGGGAAGGGAAAGGAGGAAGAAAGTGGTTATTAAGCACCTACTATGTGCCAAACCCTGTGCTAAGCACTCTATAAATATTGCCTCATTTGGTCCTCACAACAACTCTACGAAGTAGGTGCTATCATTGTCCCCATTTTACGGCTGACAAAACTGAGACAGAGGTTAAGTGACTTACCTGGGATCAGACAGCTAGTAAGTGACTAATATCAGATCTTATTGACTCTAGGCCTGATGATCTATCCACTGAGCCACCTAACTCCCTCCCATGATTTCCTAGCCAGGCAAAGTAAATGTACAATCTTCCCCTTTAGGGAACCTCATCTGAATCGCTGTGTGTAGACCCTCTCCTATCTGCACATCTTCATTCTGGTTCTCTCCATCTTTGCTCAGACCCTGGGGTTCTTTTTACTTCCATCTCTTTTTCATGTCTCTCCCTTCTCATAGTTGCTTAGAATACTCCAGAACTTCCCTTTTGCCAGTCTCCACCTCTATCCCAGTTCTTACTTCCATCTCATTTTTCCAAGTGGCCCCTCATCTCATGTCTTCCCTTTTCCAAGTTTGCGCTGCCTGACGCAAACTCTGTGTCCAGGCATAAGATCCCATGGGAATGTGACATCCTGGAACTTTCTCCAGTGAACATGAGCTCATTCGACCTCTCATTATGGGCCCTTGAAGCCATGCTGGAGAAGTCCCTGCCCACATCACAGCAATAAAAGCTAAATTACTAGAGAATCACATAACAAAGGGCAATATGGCATGCTGGGAATAACACTCAAACTGGAAATTGTTCAAGTTCTTACCATAACAGCTCTGCTACTCCCTGGATGAATTCACATAATCTCTCTATGGAATTTATTTTTTGGACTTATAAAACAAGTGGGTTTGGACTAGATGATGTTTCAAGGCCCTTTAAAGTTCAAAATGCTAAGTAAGGTTTCAAGTATGAGAGCTTGATAATCAGGAAGGAAGCAAGAATCGAATGAGCAGCATGTTAAGCATCCTACCTCATAACCTCTGGCACTTAATGCACACAGTACTTCATGGCTATTTTGGATTAAAGGATGTCTTTCCTTAGATACCATCTGGTCTAGCAACTTAGCCCTGAGTTTCTCCATGTTTAAAAGCTGTGCAGTTATGACTTGTATGAATTCAGAACCTTTGAACATGTAGGTACAATGAAATTTTCATCATCATTCAAAAACCTAGAAAATCTCAGATAGACTGTGAGTCCTTGAGGGAAGGGATGTTGTTGTTGTTATTGTTATTGTTGTTGTTTGGCTTTCTTTGTATCCTCAGCATTTAGCACAGATCTTTTTCAGACAAACTACCATCTAATCATATTTCCCCCATCTTGTGCTTGTGATATAAATTTCTTAGCCCCAATTTGAGATTTTACATTTATCCTTGTTAATAATGGCTATTAATAATAATGATGATGATGGCTTACATTTTCTTTTTGTTGTTGTTTAGTCCGTTAGTCATATCCAACTCTTTGTGACCCCGTTTGGGGTTTTCTTGGCAAAGATACTAGATACATTTGCTTCTCCATCTCATTTTATAGATGAGGAAACTGAAACAAACAGGATTAAGTGACTTGCCCAGGGTCACACAGCTAGTAAATATCTGAGGCTGGATTTGAACTCAGGTCTTCCTGACTGTAGGCCCAACACTCTATCTACTGTGCCACCAGCTAACATTTGTATAGCACTTATTATGTGCCCAGCACTGTGCTAAGCATTTTACAAATATTATCTTATTTAATCCTCACAATATCCCTGCAAGGCAAGTGCTATTATTATCCCCATTTTACAGTTAAGGAAACTGCGGCAAACTGAGGTAAAGTCACTTGCCTGGGGTCATGCAACTAGTAAGTGTCTGAGGCTGGATTTGAACTCAAATCTTTCTGACTCTAGGCCCAGTATTCTATCCTCTATGCCACTTAGCTGAACCCAAATTATTAATCTATTAAGTCTCATCTTATTAGATTTAGCCTAGTATTCTGATTGGAGCCTGTATGTTATCTTCCAATGTGTTAGCTGTTCCTCTCAGATTTGAATCATGGGTAGATCATAAGGATGCTAGTTAGGCCTTTATCCAAATCATTGCTAAAGGTGCTAAATATTTAGCACAGGGCCAAGCACAGATCTCTTGGGGTTGTTCCAGGGGCATTCCCCTGATTTAGAACCCTAATAATCCTGTTAAAAAAAGAAACAAAATTAGTCTGGCATGAGCTGTTCTTGATGTAATGATATGGGTTCCATAGGATTACTGCCTCCTTTTCTAAAGTTCTCTTATCATCTCTTGAATATACTTTTATTTCTCTGTAAAATGGGGATAAAAATTTCCACCTGCCTATCTTATTATGAGAATAAAAGTAAGATAATGGATGGGAAAGTATTTTGTAATATGTTACGTATTCTAAAGTGTAAGACCAAAACTTCCATGAGTGAATAGTATGATTTGGCAGCTGATAAAGCTAAGTTAATCTTGGACTACGTTAAAAGAGATATAGTTTTTAGGAACAAGAAAGTGATGGTCTGCTCTAGTCAGATCCTATCTGGAGTATTATTTTCAGTTCTGAGCGCCATATTTCAGTTGATAATTCAGAGGGCATAGAGTGGTGCACACAGAATGATGAAGAGCCTCGAGTCTAAGTCATATGTTGTTGGTCATCCTTCATTTTTGAAGAGGACCAGTGACATCATGGCTGATGTCTTGAATTGCAAATGAATTAGATTTAAGTGAGGTTGAATTACACAAAGTTTTCAGTCTCACTCTCTTTTCCCGAGTCATTGAAGTCCAGTGACAAGACAAAAGTCAGGACAACCAATGATGGTCTGGGATGCAATGGATGACCTTGGCATCTTTGATGTCTGACCAAGCTCTAAACTCTGTACGATGCCTGCTTCAGTGGCCTTCGTGGCCCTTGAAACAAATTGTTGTCATCCTCCCTCTGCTGGGAAAAAGTCTTCACATGCTTGGGATAGACACTCCCCCAATTCAACAACAGGTTTGAGGCCTGTTGAGGTTGCCCTCAACCTGGCTGAGCCTGAGACAAGTTTACTGGAATGTAGCTACAATGCATACTATATCTTCTTGGAGCCACAACCATGTCATAGGAAGATCAGGGAGAGGAGCATGGGGAAGAGAAGGCTCAGAAGAACACAATACCTCTCTTTTTATTCTTGAAAGACTGCTGTGTGTAAGAAGGCTTAGACTGCTCCCAGAGACCAGAACTAAGAGAAACGAGTAGAAGCTCCAGAGAGGCAGGTTTAGACTCTTTGCGAGGAAAAACATTCCTGATAATTAAACCTTTGGAAAAGTACAGTGGGCTGCCTTGGGAAGTGGTGGGTTCCCTCGTTCAGTCTTCAAGCAAAAGCTAGATGACAAGTTGTTGATGTGTTATGGTGGGGGGAGGGGGCACAGAACTTACAAAACATGGAAGAATTGAGTAGATCCACCTCAATAAATGTTTATAGAGTGCTAGTAGTGTGTTTGCTGCTTTGGGGAATGCAAAAGAAGCATATGAAATAGACTATGCCCTCAAGCAGCTTGTGACTTCAATGGAAAGCAAACTATATAAAACAATTAAACAACAAAATAAGGCAGCATTGTTGGAATGAGGGCTGCAGATGGTAGTGCTTTTGGAGATCAGAACAGAGAGGATACACAATGTAGGCTGGAACAGTTTTTGAAGGTTTCATGGAAAGGATGAGACTTGAGCCGGACCCTTCTGGGTGTATAGGGTTAAATAGGCTGAGAGAAAGAAGAAATATAACTTAGCCAAAAAAAAAAAAAATCAGAGAGGACAGTGATTTTGTTGTTGGAAGGAATGTAGAACAAAAGGGAAGTAGGACAATTGCCATTAGTCTCTTAATTTTTCTTCATCTCTTTGATTTGCATGGATTGTGACTGGTATTGTGGGAGTGGAAGGAAGTTAAAAGGAATTATCTTGCAATGAAAGCTTAGACAAAGCAAGTTTGATTCAGTAGCAGAAGAAAATATGAGACCTAAATGCCTAAGATCTTTTCTCTAGCCAGCTAAATGCAGGTGGTTTGGGTCTGAATCTCAAAAGAGCTGCAATAGCCTCAGCCCATGAGCTTTTCAAAACTGCCACCCTAGCAGCAGTGGTAGAAAAGCAAAGAACCTGTATCCCTGGTGAAGACCAGCAGACCACACCAAGACTTGTCAAGTGTAATGATCACTAGGGCAGCTAGGTGGCGCAATGGATAGAGTACCGGCCCTGAAGTCAGGAAGACCTGAGTTCAAATCCAAACTCAGACCAAACACTTACTAGCTGTGTGACCCTGGGCAAGTCACTTAACCCCAATTGCCTAAAAAAAAAAAAAAAAAAAAAAGTGTGATGATCACTGATGACTCCTTGTGATTCTTGTGGGAACAAATGATATTGCCAGAAAGAACCTAGAAAGCAATGCTAAGGAATATACATAAAATTCTGGGCAAGAAACTAGACATTAAAAAGCACAAGTAATATTTTTGACAGTGCTGCCAAGGGAAGGTAGAGGCTTCAGGAGAGGTAAATAAAGGAAGATCTGAGAGGTAAAAATGGTAGATGAGAATTTTGAGATTTTGAATTTTGGACTATAGTTTAAAATGTAGGAATGTTAGCTCTAGCCATAGATTATGTCTACTTAACCAGAGCTAATAATGAATATAGTTGCCTGAATTTGCAATTATGCTGAGAAAGAACTTAAAATCATGTAAATAAAGTCACTAAAATGTCCAAACCCTTTGATTCAGAGATCTTAATCTAAGTATATACCCCAAGGAGGCCAAAGATGGAAAGATACCATGTACACAGCAACACATTTTGTAGTAGCAGAGAACTGGAAATAATAGTAGGTGCCCGTCGTTTGGGGAATGGCTAATAAATCATGGCACATTAATATAATAGAATCTTACTGTTCTGTAAGAAATGATGAAAATGAAGAACACCAAAAAAGCATGGGAAGATGTATATGAAGTATTGTAAAGCAAAATAAGCTGAAATCAGTAAAATGATACACATAATGATTACAACAATGGAAAGAACAAAAAAGAAAACCCCAAAGCTGAATAGTATGTAATTGTAATGATCAAGGTTGCCCACGAAGAAGAAAAGAAAAAATATAGCTCCCTGCCTTCTTTGCAGAGCTGCAGACATGAGGTGTGAAATATTGCATAAAATGTCAGAGTTAGTTGATATGTTGGTTAGTTTTCCTGAAATGCCTTTTTTTTGTTTCTCAATTTTCTTCTTTTTTATTCTTTATTATAAACAATGGCTCTCTATAGAAGGAAGGGTGAAGGATATATTTGGAAATGAAGGTAAGGTAAAAAAAAGATGTCAATAAAATTTGTAATTGATTTTAAAAAAAAGGATGTATTAGCTTGAATGGAATCTTGAAAATGTGTTCAAAGGCTTTAAACTAAAAATGGAAAGGGAAAGAGAAATTCGTCCACATGTATCTGCCAAGCCAGATACCACAAAGAGTAGTAGTTACAAGATAGAAAAAAGAATACCAGTAGAGGAAACAGTAACTCACAAAAGATAAAATCCAAGAAGAAAGCCAGCAATAAAATTCATGGCCTCAGACATTTATAAACAAATGTACAAAATGTCAGTAATAAATTAGGCAAAGATCTTAACACAAGAAGACAAATTCAACAAAGTACTCTGATTTGGAAGAAAAAGGAAAGCTGTCTAAAAAGAACAGTTTATGCACAAAGAACTCATCGACCCACTTAGATTTGGTATAGGCATGTAGAGACAATGGAAATAAAAGCAGGTACCTGAGGATGACTTATGAGAGTGGTACAGGACTTAACTGTAAAAGACAAAAAAAAAAAAAGCATCAGGAGCATGGAAGCTCCTAATGATCTTAGACTGGTGATGAGTTCTAAGGACAACAGAGAGAGCTTTTTTAATCTATGTGGGTGGCAAGAAAGTGGGACTTTACCACTACTAAGGGTAGATGAAAGAAGAGTGATGATGAACAAAAGGGAGAAGGTAGAGCTACTCCTCTTACTTAACTTCTGTTTTCTCTACCAAAGGGCTGAAGCATGGTGTAGGGAATTCTGGGCTTAAAGTCAGGAAAACTGGGTTCAAATCTCACCTGTGATATTTACTAGTTATGTAACCTTAGGTGAGTCACCAGGTGCCCTAGGCAAGTACCCGGGACTTACTGCCTTGGATGGGTTGCTAATAGCTTTGAGGGAAGAAAATCCCATGCCAGAATTTTCCCACTGAGGAAATCATGATGGTCATTGTGTGGTCACATATTTATCTACCTAGGAGAAGAACCCATAGACCAGGAAAGATACAAAAATGATAGATAGGAGGTTGAAATCCAAGATTAAGTCAGGAGATAGTAGTGTGGGACCTACCTAATAGCTCTGAGTGGGTTCAAGTCATCAGGCATGAACCAAATATATCCAAGAGGTGGTGATTATTGAGCCTCTGTCAGTGATCTTTAAAGAAACGTAGAGAAAAGAAGTAGAACAGGAGTAGAAATGGGGAGATGTTCTGCTTTTCAGGTCCAGCACTCTAACCAGCAAGCAGCCCAGCTGCCTTAAATCTTCCCACCTCACAAAGCTATTGTAAGGAAACGACTTTATTAACTATCAAACACTATATAAAATGAAGTATTATTCTGCTATTCAGGGAAATCTGCTAAACGTTATCTCCTCTGAATAGGGGAGTCGTGTGACCTATATTATGAAGTCATTTGGGGCCTTGTCCCTGTGAGATACATTTTAAAGTAAACAAAAAACAACATTCATTATGCCTGAATCACCGCTGGTGAAACAATTTCCTCCAAAAACCTCTTTTTCCTTCAACCAAAATCTTAAATTCATCTCTCCCATCACATTGAAATCTCCCCTGACACTTAAATCCCAAGCTCTTGTTGATATCAGAGGGATTTTGCCATGGGCTCATGCTCCTAATACTTCTCTAGTTATGGGATCTGCTCTACAACTGTTACTTTTTCTTCACTGCTTTCTATTCTTACAGTACAGATTGATAATCTTTTGGTGTCCGAAATAAGGAGAGAGAGGAAAAAAATTCTGTCATCATTTTGAGTGTCTTGAGCTGAATTTTTGCAAGTGGATGCTTGACTTAAAAGTGTGAGAGAGGCTCTTGGCAATATTAATCCTGTAGCATCTTTCTCTGACATTTCACAAGCCATCATGGTTTTTCAACATTTATTGAGTGCTCACAGGCTTCATGTGACCATCCTATTGAACTGACAATTTAGTTAGATTTGAGATCAGCTTAAAATCCTAATAAGGTATATGACACTTTAAACATATTCAGTATATAAAATTAAGTGTATTTGACATGTTATAGATTTACAAAACATATAGGTAGGGACTGAGCTTTCAATTTACAAAAATATTTATCATAAGATCCTTCTAAACATCAGACTTCAGCAGTGCATTTTGAACATGAGTTGATTCCATATTTACCCCAAGGTAACATTTCTGACGGTGGGCAATGACTACCTTCTTCATTGTTAGTCAATAAACATTTAGTAATTATGTCTCAGCACAAAAACTGTGCTAGGTACTGGGAATAGAAAGGCAAAAACACAGTGCTTGCTCCTAATGGAGGAAACAACATATACATAACTATAAACATACAATATGTTTAGAATGCAAATGAGAGGTTATCTCAGGGATAAGGTAATGAGGGGGGGGCAGGGAATATTTCTTGCAACTTGAGAGCTCACAGTATCTCCTTCATTGCCTTGCTCATAGTTCACACACACACAAATGAATTCAATCAATAAACATTTAAGTGCCTATTATAGAGAAAGCACTATGCTCCATTCTAAGAGACAAAGGTACATACTCAGTTCCTGCCTTCATAGAACTTATAGTCTAGTAAGGGAAGTAAAACATGTATATTAAGAACTAATAAAATAGTACATGATATATAAAAGAGGTATGAACAAAGTGCTCAAAGTGATTTGGGGAAAGATAGCTTGGGAGAGGAGAATAATCGGAGAAGCCTTTATAAGGAGGTGGCATTGAGGTGGGTCTTGAAGGATGCTAGGATTTCAACATGTAGAGACAGGTGAAGAGTATTCTGAGCGTAGGGAATCACATGACTAAAGGAATGGAAGGAGCAAAGTGAAGGAAATACTCTGGAAATAACAATTAGATTAAGTTGACTAGAAAAGTAGAAGGTTGTCAATTGGGAAGCCTTTTGAAAGAGTTTGGGAGGCAATAGGGAACCATTGAAAGTTATGGAACTGTGAAGTGACATTCAGATCTTTGTATTAGAAAAAAAATCCAACAGTGATATATAAGATGCATCAGAGTGGAATAAGACTGAAAAATAATGAAGGCATGAATTATGGAAGAGATAGTGAACATGGAATGGAGAGGATAGATCCTAAAGGTATCACGGAGGTAGAACCAACAAACAAGTTTTGGCAATTGATTGAATGGGATTTTGAAGAATGAGGAATCAAATATCATTGTTTCAAGCACAGATGACTGGCAGAATTTTGGTGCCATTAAGAGAAATAGGGAAATCGCAAGAAGGAAGAAATAGAGATGGCCAGGAAGCACTTGGAAATATCAGTCTGGAACTCAGGGGGAAAAAAGGATGAAAAGTATACAGAGTACAGATTTTGGAGTCATTAATGTAAAGGTAATAATTGAAGATGTGGGATTAGATGAGATTGCAAGGAACAGCACATAGCAAGAGAAAAGAAGAAAGAGAAAAATAGAGCCCTGAGAAATATTTACACAAGGGAGACGGGAAGAAAAAGAAAAGCCCTAAAAGAAGATTGGGTAGCTAAGTGTCACAGTGGATAGAACACTGGACTTGAAATCAAGAAGACTCATCTTCATGAGTTCAAATCTGCTCTCAGACACTTACTAACTATGTGACTCTGGGCAAGTCACTTAACCCTGTTTACCTTGGTTTCCTCACCTGTAAAAAAAGAGCCAGAGAAGGAAATAGCAACCCACTCCATTCTTCTTGCCAAGAAAACTACAAACAGGGTCACCAAAAGTCTGACACAACTGAAATAACTGAACAACGACAATAACAAAAGAAGACTGGGAAAGAATGATTAAAGAGATGGGGAGAGAACATAAGAAGGTAATGTTATGAGAGCCACAGATGAAGAGAACAATCAAAGAGGAAAAGAGATGGGGGGGCAGTCAGTGCTGTTATATGCAATAGAAATGGCAAGGAGGATGAAGACTGAGAAAAAGCCATTATAGTTGGGCAATCAGGAAAACCCTGGTGAACTTAGAGAAAGATCAACTTCTGTAGAGTGGTGGAGACAAAGGTCACATTAGCAAGGAGGGAACAGGTGGTGAACAAGTGGAGACAGTAAATGAAAGGGGGCAGAAAGAAGGGAGTAAAAGGATCTTAAGACAGGGAGATTACATTGGGGGAGACCCGAGGATACTTATAGGCTGATAAGAAAGAGCTAGTGAAGAGGGAGAGGGTGAAAATGCATAAGGAAAAGAGAACATGAGTGATGAAAGAAATTTGGAGGATCTGGGAGAGGACGATGAAAACAGCAGATATGAAAGGGCTATCTTTGACCAGAAGGAGGACTTCCTCTCACAGGAGTGGGAAGCCGTGGAGTATATAGCATTTTTGAAGTATGGGAGATGAGAGCTGAGGAAGCCAAAGTCCAAATGACATTGATCTCAATAAAATGAGGTGGGGGTAGCTAAGGGTGAGGCTGAAGGATTAAGGAGAGTGAAAACGTTTTGGAATGACCAGGTAGGCCCTGTGAAGGGTGTCAATTGAACAAAAAATTGCCAGGCAGTGGGTCTGGAACAATGGCATACAATGAACAATTGAAAGAACTGGGCACGTTTTCTCTGGAGAAGAGAAGAGTAAATGTGGGGGAGGGTGACACAATTGCTGTCATATGGAAGAATGATTAGACAGTTTGCTTAAGGACACAGAGAAGAACTAGGAAAAATGTTTGTTAGTTACAAGGAAAAACATTTTGATTCAATATAAAAAAACTTAAAAATCTGAACTGTCAGAAAGTTGAGTGGATGTGCTACATTTTTGGTTCCTATTTGAAAGTTTTCCCATAGAGGTTGTAGAGGTCAGACTAATTCATCTCTAAGATCTTTTCAAACTTTACAATTCTAATATTTTAAATGTAGAGAGGCAGAGTAGCATAATAAATAGAGGGCCAACTTCAAACCTAGGTCTTCCTGATTGCCAACTCTACTCATGCTGTGCAACACTGGACAAGACATTTAATCCTTCAGTACCTCCAAGCAACTCTCTAAAACTATTTGTTACAGGTAAGTTGCTGATCTACATCAGTGGAGGGGAGTTTCCACATCAGAATTTCTCTATACTGATGAAATCGCAGACATGAACAAAAAAAAAGTTCTATACCTAAAGGCTCCATTAGAATGTAAGCTCCTTGAGGGAAGGATCTCTTTTATCTTTTTTTTAACCCTAGGGCTTAGCACAGTGCCTGACACATAGTAAGGACAATCACAGGAGATAGTGTGGATGAATGCAGATTTAATGTCAAAACAATTACTAAGTGACAAATCATATATTATACCTTTGTAAGTTTATCATATGTGATATCATTGTATGTTTACAAGTGTTTCAATCACAAGTGATGGTAAGAGATCCTTTGTTAACTGATGGAAGTATTCTTGGAGGAGATGACTTTGGAATTCATCCATAAATGAATAGTAAATAGTCTGTGTTAAAGAGATTGAAAGTAGACTAGAGTTGGCAATTAAAAAAAAAAGTTCTCTACATTAGTTTTTTTAAGTTTATCACTTATATTCCCTATGAGGCAAAATTACTTTGGATTCCCTGTGATGTGTTTATAAAGTTGGAATGTATGCAAAGGAGAAGGATGAAATCACAAGGAGAGATTCCTGGCTACAGTAAGAGCACTCTATGCCTTTTGCCATGTGTAAACTAGATTCCACCAGGCGTTAATCTGTGTTCATCCATCAAGAGACAAACTTGGACATTTTAAACAGAAAACATTTTGTTTAAAGGTCAAACTGCAATGTTGTTCTTTTGGCTGTAGCTGGAGTGTTTGCTGTGGCATTTGATTCCATGAATCAGTAGAAGCAGACCAGTCCAGCCTTGAGAATGGGCAGAGGAGGAGGACAAGTAAGAAACTTAAATTAGGTTCACTCCACCCCATCCCCCCCTGCACCGGAACTGCCACCACCATTAGAAACAGAGAAACATTGACACAGTTTGCCCATCTGAACAGTTTTTATGTGAATGAGGAGTGGTCTTTTCTTCTAAGTATCCTAGTCTGTAACAGTCTCTGCACCAATGGGACAGTCATGATGAAGGCATGTGAGCTGTTAATAATGGGACTCCTCCAGGGCCCCTGTTACCTTTCTCTAGTCATTGAGAACTCATCTACTAATATGTCTTTCCTCATCTACGCATGGATAATTTCTCTCTATATCTTAGAAGTATTATTGTTGTTGTCCAGTCATTTCAGTCATGTCCAATTCTTTGTGACCCCATTTGGGGCTTTCTTGGCAAAGAGACTGGAGTGGTTTGCCATTTCCTTCTCTAGTGGATTAAGGTAAACAGAGGTTAAGTGACTTGCCCAGGGTCACACAGCTAGTAAGTGTCTGAGGCCAGATTTGAACTCAGGAAGAGGAGTCTTCTTGACTCCAAGCTCTTGGCACTCTATCCACTTCACCACCTGGCCACCCTCTTAGAAATATAGTGACCAGATTAAGAGCAGTGATAATGTGCAATTCTAGGTGCTATGTTTTATGAGAGGCATTGACAAAAAGTAATAAATGTTAACCTGGAGTACAGAGGAGAGCCAGGATGATGAAAGAGGGACTAAAAGACACTCAAAACATTGTGAATCAGGTATCCAACGGGTATTTATTTTCTACACACAAAAGAAATACTCAAAGAAACAAAAGATGCACAGTGCCCTTAAAACACGATTCAGCAACTTAACTTATAACTACAGTTATACATTCCTAGAAAGTTTATACTTAAACCTCATAAGAACATAAAGTAGATTACTATAATATGGAGATTACTATAATAGTCATTGTTACATTACACTTCTGTACCATACTGTCCACACAATTACCAGTCCAAGTCTTCTCCAAGTGGATTGAGGTCAATTCCAGGGACTCCCCCACCCTTTGTTGGGCCAGTCAGTTCTTCACAACACGACTTGGGACTTCTAGACTTCTTGAACTCCATAAAGTCGCCTACAAATCTAGACATAGCGACCTCAGATTATTTATTTTCCTAAGCTTAAGAAGGGGCATTTGGTGGTATGGTTGGTAGAGCACTGGGCCTGGAGTCGGGAAGACTCCTCTTCCTGAGTTCAAATCTGGCCTCAGACACTTACTAGCTATGTGACCCAGGGCAAGTCACTTAACCCTCTTTACCTCCATTTCCTCATCTGTAAACTGGAGAAGGAAATGGCAAACCACTCCAGTATCTTTGCCAAGAAAACCCCAAACAAATCATCAACAACAACAACAACAAGTTTAGGAAAGAAGAAACACAAAAGAAACAGTTCACACCCAGTCTTAGGCTTGCCTAGACAGGGCACTTGCTTTATGTGCCATGTGCTCATGGCTGCATTGCTGCTGGGGTCACCCTGGCCTCCACCCTTATGGGAAGCAACTTGAGATATTCCTGTCACAATCTGTAGAGAGCAGGCTGAGAGCACTGAGCCCTTTTAAAGATTTACTGAGTCATTTTTGCTTTTGGCTCATTGGCCAATAAGGAGACTCTTTATCACCCCAGCATTAAGCTCTTCAGCACTGAATCACACATGGCCTCAAAACAGAGCCCACAGCTCCCACATGTCTGTCTGCAAGCCGGTAAGGCGGCTCTGTACATACTCCCAGACATGGCTCCTGTAGGTCAATACAACCACTATTACACAAAGAACAATAGAAAAAAGGTTTGCACATGAAATTGTGAACCTTTGTTAGATTAGAGCTCTTTTAAAGTGTATGTTAAGTTTAAGAAAATGGCTGCCCTGCTTGCCTATGTCCCCTTCTGAACTTTTTGCTGTGTGTCTTTTAATGTTTCATTGACACCACTCTTTCTTTTCAGCACTAATCACCAACTCCCCCATTGGTTACGTCTGAAAATATATGTCTTATTCACTCTGTCCCTGCAGTTTGTTACCTCTATGCTAAGAGGTGGTAGACTCGATTTACCACTAGGCTTCTGAAGCCATGATTGGTCATTGCATCAGAGGCCTGAAATCTTCCAACATTGTTTTCCCTTACATTTTTGTGGTCATCTCCCCAGGACATTTTCTAAAGAGCTCTGGCAAGCTCACAGTCCAAAAGATCAGAAGGATTACATATCTCAGTCTGGGTCAGAAGACCCCAGATGAGGAGACTGCATAGGCTACTTTCTCCACACCCCTAGACAAAAGGGAACACAGGCATTTAATAAGTGCAAAGTCCTGTACTTGAGACACAAAAAGGAAGTGAGATTTCAAGAAGTTACTAATCTAATATCTAAATGACAGACTCACCATCTAACAAAAATATGTAAGTTCTTGTAAAAAGAACTTTGAAAAGAAACATTTATATCTAATGATTAGCATATAAAAACAATATCAGTTTTAAATTTCATAGCAATAGAGAGTGTGCTCACCATAGGTCACTAGAATAATATGCTAACAAGACAGCAATGCCACCCACTAGGTTCAAATATCATAGCCTGGAACATGTTCAATTACAAAACCTTCGGAGTGTTACCAGGGGCTTCAGATTTCCCTCTTCCCTCCTGTTCCCCAGGGGCATGAGACCCATATTGATCTACCATGCTTGGGCAGCTACTGTTGATACATAGACTGTACTTTAGCCTTCTTTCAACCAGGAGTATGAGAGTGCTTTTGTGTGTTTACTTGTTTTCACTCTGGCTTCATCAATAACTGCCAGGCTGCTGTGGAATATTATGTCATGCTGGTGCCCCAGTGCATTTGTGTGAACCCAAAGAATGTAGTATTTGTAATCTTGTGGCTTTCAGAGCAAAATACCCCAAGACCTTCAGTCTTACGTGGAAAGGACATCCAGTGCTTTTCTTCATAATTTGGCTCCTAGATACTGCAGTGCTTCTCAAAAAAGAATCAATAGACATTCATTTTGAAAATGCAGCTAAGATGGAGATGAAATACAACATTCATACTGGTAATACTCATTTACTTTGAAATACAGGTGCCAGAAGATGACTACTATATGTTTTCTCCAGAATTCCCTCTACTATTCCCCCAATAAGTTCTTCAATTCTTATCCAATTTTTTCCTTAATTCCCCAAATTCAGAGGCAGCTAGATGGCTTAGTGGATAGAGTGTTAGGTCTGGAGTCAGGAAGACCTGAGTTCAAATCTCGCCTCAGACATTTACTAGCTCTGTGACTTTGAACAAGTCTATCTTGCCTCTGCCTGAGTTTCCTCAACTTGAAAATGGGATAATAATAGCAACTACCTCACAGGGTCATTTTAAGGACTGAATGAGATATGTATAAAGAACTCACGATAGTACCTGGTCTATAGTAGGTTCTTAATAAATGCTCATTCCCTTCCTTTCCTAAAATCTCCTTTCTTCTTGCTACTTTTGAATGCAAAAGTGACGGAAGCAGATGCCTGTCCTAGTTACATGGTTATTCTGACAGGGTTAATCCCAGAATGCTAGAAGCCAAACCAGATGGATGTATAGAAGCTATCTAGTATAGGGGTACTTAAGCTAGATATCTTTGGATAGATTTCAACAGGTTCAATTTTTTTAAAAATGTATTAATAACTATTTCAATATAATTGATTTCCTTTGCGATCCTATGTATTTTATGAATTTAAAAACATTTGTGAGCATTTCAAGAAAGTGTCCACAGGCTTTGCCAGATTGCCAAAGGGTTCCATAATAGAAAAAAAAATTGATTAAGAACCCCTGATTTAGTGTTACCTCCTGATCAAAGCGAAATGAATCAATACAAACAAGACTGATGTTTGCCTTTCCTGACGCCTGGTAGGAGATCATGTAGCTTTATCATACTGCTGCGTTGAGGCATGTTTCTCCATTAACAATCACAAATATGCTCTTCCTCCATGCTTCCAGACAGTCCACAGCGGTGGGATCTTTTCATAGTAGTTTGTCGTTATTGTTCAGTCCTGTCTGACTCTTCATGACGCCATTTGGGGTTTTCTTGGCAACGATACTGGAGAGTGGGTTGCCATTTCCTTCTCTAGCTCATTTTACATAGGAGGAAACTGAGGCAAATAGGGCTAAGTGACTTGCTTGGGGTCATATAGTTAGTATCTGAGGCTGGATTTGAACTAAAGAAGGTAAGTCTTCCTGACTCCAGAGCCTGTGCTCTATCCACTGCACCACCTACCTGCTCACAGTGTGGGTAGTAATGGATAGATAAGTTGCCTTCGAAACAGAAGGATTTCAAGTTCAAATCCCTCCTCTGACACAGCCTAGGTGCGTAACCTGGGGAAAGTTGAATGTGCAAAGGATTGTACTAGGCATTAGAAATAACAAAAATGAAGAAAGAAACACTCAAGAGGATTATAGTCTAATGGAGGGTGAGTGGTAGAAGAGTTAAGACTAATACAAAAATATGTGAAGTAATGTTGTATAGTGGAAGAAAGCCCTGGGTTTAAATCTCCCTTCTGCTATCTATCTATGTGATTTTAAGCAATTTGCTTCTGTTGACCTCATCTGGAAAATGTGAGAATTGGACTAGGATTAGATAGCTTCCAAGGTCCCTTAGTTCTAAATCAATGAACATATGACACAAAGGACAAGCTTGAGGCCATCTAAACATGAATTTCCTCAGCTCTCCTCCTCCCTTCCCCACACCATCTCAATACCATCTCCACCTTCCCTATAGTTACAGAAGAGAAATCCTTTCTCATCACTAACAATGAACCTACTATGTGTACCACCGATTCCATTCCCTCCCCACTCCTCAAAAATAAATGCTTGAAGAATTCAATTGCTGAAGCTTTAAATACTGTGATTACAAAGTCAGACAAGAAATTTTCCTTCCTTAAGTATCTCAATCCAAATTCCAGTCGCTTTTACTTAGAATTTCATTCACTGAATTGTAGAATTTGAGAGCTGGAAGGGGCCTCAGTGGCTAACTCGTCCAACTTATACATGAAAGGAATATGGGCATTTTTTCTGGCTGTGCTCTATGGCTGGAATGCTCTTTTCTCCAATCTGCCCACTGACTTCCCTGGTTTCCTTTAAATCCTTTTTTTTTTTACTGGAAGCCTTTTCCAACTTCTCTTAATTCCAGTGCCTTCCCTGTGTTAATTATTTCCTATTTATTCTGTATGTAGTATGCTTCATAGATATTTGCTTGTGTGCTGTCTCCCTGATTAAACTGTCAACTCCATGAGGGCAGGGACTGTCTTTTGTCTCTTTTTGTATCCCCAGCACTTGGCATAGTACCTGGCATATATCATAGGTTCTTAATAAATTGATTGATTCTCCATTATAACATAATCTATACACTAGATCATATAGTATATTCAGGGCTTCTTAAATTTCTTCCATTAGCAACACCTTCAACATTTCTTAGACTGTGAGATTGGAGACCAGGTCCAACCCAACAGAATATAATATCACATACATTCTTTGAATTAAACTTCATTTATGTGTTCTCCTGACTAATGAAACATTAGAATTGTTTAGTTCAGTTCAAACTACCTTATAGATAATAATCTCTATTTGATTGCTTAAGGATCCAAACGCATCCTCAGACCCACTTACAGCAGATCACCTTGCCCCTTGCTTTACTAAGATTAAAACCTCTGGATCTTATCTCCTCCTTGCTCTGCTCTCCTTTTCCCATTCCTCAACATTTCGCAGCAGTTGAAGTGCATAGTTTCTTTTCTTTTTGTCACTGCAGAGGAGACTGCCCCTAAAAATAATACTTTGATTCCATTCCCTCTCTCACCACCTCTAGGACCTTGTTCATCATTCATTTTCTCTTATGTACCTGTATTCTCTTCCTTTCCTCTAGTTCCTTTCCACCTGCTGATAAATGTTTAAATTGCCTTAAAATTCTCTCTCTCTCATTTTCTCTCTCTCTCTCCTTCCCTCTCTCTCTCTCTCCCTCCCTCCTTCCTTACCTCTCTACCTCTTTCTCTCTCTCCATCACCCATCTTTCTCCCCCATCCCATTCCCCATCCCAGTTCCCCCTTCTCTTCAATCCTGAATTTCTTTAAAAATTGTCAGCAGGTGATGTTTTTTCACTTCCCAAATCTGATACTGACTCAGGAATATAGCATTTACATCACCTTTGGAGAACACCAACTATTACAGTTATCAGTTAAAGGGCATGGTCTATGCCAGGCCCTTGATTGTACTTCCCCCAGAGAAAATAGGTCCAAAATTCTTCTATGGGTTCTAGATCAGCACTGTATGACCACTGTGGAAAAGAACTCAAGGCTGATCTGGTTTTTCAGTAGAACTAACATAAAGAGGCAGAAGGGGGAGGTGTGAAGGCTGACTGCAGCTGGAGGGCCTTTTGTTATACAGAGGTGCTGATGTCTTGATTTAGGCTCTTCTAAGCTTTAAATTGGGAGCTTTTCTTTGTTTGGACTATAAACCTGAAACCAAGCTATGTTTAACTTTGAGTCAGACAAATGAAAGGCCAACTTGGCTATATACTTACCGAAAAGTGCCTTTTTCACTAAGCCCCATACACAGAATCCTATAACATAACTGCTACAGACTTGGCGGCTTTTCACATCAAACAGAATGTTATAGGGAGTGGGGGGAAGAAAAATATTTTCTCCCACTACTCTCCTACATGTACTCTTTGCTTCAGCCAAACTGAACACACCCTGTACTTTTCCTGCCTCCTTGGTTTGGCTCATGCCATTCCCTTTTCCTTTATTTCTCCATCCTCTCCTCCTCAAGTGCCACCTCCTCCAAGGAGACTTTCTTGATTCCTGCCTGGGCCCCACCCCAAGCAATTTTTTCCATCCTTTAAATTCCTGTAACTTTTCCTTTCTTGTGACACCCTCCTACCAATTTGTGTTACTGGTATTGCTGTATGCTTTAACTCTTAAATTGTGAGGCAGAAACTGTCTTACATCATCTTTGGGATATATTTCATCAAACGACCTATTATATGGAAAGCGATATATAAATGTTAGCTATTATTATTGTTTGTAATTCCTGGCAGGTGTGTGTCAGTCCATAAATTTTTGTTAAATAAATGTAGTTGCAAAGAGAATTAAATATCGATTAAGTAGTAGAATCAGAGGAAAAAGGGGAATGTGGGGGAACATTATTCTTTAAATATATGCTCTGGTCTCCAAGTTCTCTTCTGAGTGTCCCATTCTTTAATTCTTTGTATTTTCTCTTCTGGTATTAATGCAGTTGAAGTTTGTTGTTTTTTGACTGAAAAAACTTTCATGGTTCATATATTGTTGATGAAAGGCAGCTGTTCCGATTGCTTGAAGCCATTTTTGCATTGATTGAGGACAATGCATAATGAAGTCCTCTCTGATGACCTGCCCACAAGTAGACAGGCAACTTGTGGAGGCTAAGCCCCCAGGTGTTCCAGTGCCCAGCCGTTTTTCCTCCTCCTCCACCCCCGTTCCTTTCTTTTAAATTCTCCTGCGGCGGCTCCTGGGTGCTTAGTCAGCTGGGAGGCACGACTCCACTGTTTGCATTTGCCCTCCAAGCTGGAGGGCTGGGAGTCCGGAGCGGCGGCAGCAGCCTGGGCTCGGCTCTTCCAGCTTTGGGAGTACTTTCACATTTTCCCCCCTCCCATTCATTGGCTCCTCGGGGTCACGTGCGGACCCGAGGGGGGGGGGCTGGAATTCGGGAGTTGTAGCTTTTGGCACTCCTTTTTTTTTCTTTCCTTAAAAAAAAAAAAAAAAAAAAAAAAAAAGCTTGCTCTGTGCGTCTCTCCCGGGCTTGTTGCCTGTGCACTAGTGTGAGTAAAGTTGGAAGCAGCCTCGCAAAGGACTGGGGGTGGCAGGTAAAAAAAGAGAAAGAAAGAAAGCAAGCGAGTCGCGGAGATGTTCAGGCAGGTCCCCAGGACCCCGGGCTCTGGCTGCTACTATCTCAATCCCATGACCCCCGAGGGCCAGGAGATGTACTTGCGGCTGGATCAGAAGATGAGGCGCTCTCGTTACAGGATGAGCAGGATCCTCGCGCGCCAACAGCTAGTGACCAAAATCCAACAAGGTGAGTGACTGGGGAGGGGAGGGGACACCTGCGCGAGGCTTCCCTCTCCCTTGGCCAGCTGGCCTCGGAGAGCCCTTTGATTTTGCAAGGTGTGCCTGCCTGCATCTTGCCCGCTGGATCGTGGGGTGCCCCCCGGCTGCTTATAAGGCTCCCTCTCCTCAGACCTGGCTGGGGCTCCTTTTCTCAGCAGACGGTGACAAGCCGGGCGCTTCCAGGTAAACAAGCAGCGAGCGCCCAGGTAGGGGACAGGAGCGGCTGAAACGCTTTCCAGAACTTGACCGTGGATGTCAGCAAAACAAGCAGCCAAGGTTTCTTCTCCTTGCCCGGTTGGGTTTGGCGCTTTCCTGGAGATTTCTTACCATGGCCACATTTAGAGCCCCAACTCTGTTAACTTAAATAAGCAGTCCCTTATTTTAATCCAAGAAAGGGGGAGGAGAGAGGGAGGGGGAGAGAGCCCTGCCCTTGATATTATAGGAAATCTTTGGAGGTAGGAGGATGAGAAGAGCTCTGTCGGAAGTCTACAAAGTTGTCAACTGACTTCACATTCTTTGACTATTTGTATATTTATCTGAGCAGTTGTGATAGATTTATTGTCTTTTTATTTCTGGGAAACATTAAATGCATAGGCCAGCTTCAAAACAAATCCTTTGACCTTTTACATGGAGCCAGCAATGAGCTGCTTTAATTACCTTCCTGAAGCAAAGGTGGGAGAATATTGATTACAAGCTTTCTAGGTAAGTGTTTTTCTCCGCTTGAAAGGTAGATCACTAGGAAAGGTCCCTAAAGTTTGTCCATCTCAAGGAAACTTTAACATATGGAAGAAAGTTGAAAGAGGAAGTAAAAATTGGAAGGTGATTTCTTTCTATTTTTCTTTAAGACTCTCTTTTCTGATTCCCGTTTCCTTTAATAATCAGTTAATAACACCCAAAAAGCTGAACTGGTGATTCAGTTAAAAATAGTGAAATATAAAGACCAATAATTTCTAGTGTCGGTAAAATAGTGACCAGTTAAATCTGTGGGTTTGGAAAATGTGCAGTCCTTCAAGGGAAATTCAGTTTTGAGAGGGAAATTGGATTAGGATCTTATTGTAATGTATCCAAAATGAACAATGTATATTCTTGTAGTTAGCATTTGATGAGATTGTTTCCTTGGAAATTGGGAATTGTTTGTGAAGTTTCAGGAACCGGTGATGTGTGAAGGATACTGGTCCTCCATGCCGGTCTGATTTCAGGAAGGATATTATGTCATTCCATAAACCTTGTGTACAAATCTTGATTGAATAAAAAGAAAAAAAGAATTATTTCCCTGTGGATTGACTTGAAAATGCATTAGGAGTAATTTCAGAAGTAGCTCAATTTTAATGAAAGACCACAAAAAAATTGCTTTATAGCATGCTGTTATTACCACTAGAAAAGGTGCTCATTGAGTTTGATAATTCTGACAGTTGTCAGGTTCCATGTTTGCCTGTGTTCGTCTAGATTTGTCATTTAAAAATCCAGCTTAGTGAATTTACCCCAAATGCATCTAAATATTGATTAATTTTTAGAATATGAGGTGATGTATTTACCCCTTTGAAGACTACTGATAATAGCTGCCCTTCATATAAGACCTTAAAGTGTTCAAAGTGCTGTATATGTTTTATCTCATTTGATCTTGGGTTGGCCATCTTATGCTCATCAATTGGTGTATGAATCCTTGCTTAAAATATCTGATTGAAAGATTGGGGGAGAGAATACCATCCTTTTGATTGCAAATATTAGGATCCTGGATTCAGAGTTTTAAGAGACTTTTGAGGTCATCTATTCAACCTCCTCATTTTATAGATGAGGAAACAGGCCAGGAAAGATTAAGTGTCTAGGCTAAGGTCATAGAAATAGCAAATGGCAGAGTCAGAATTGGAACCCCGGTTCTCTTCTAAATTGGGCACTTTTTCTTCCCCTGTGTCATATTGCTTTCCTCAGGTGTATTAGTGTGTATTTAAGAGAACTGAAGGGCCAAAGTAAGAATTTAGCTCTTTGGAAACGAGGAAGAATTCCAATACTCCTGTGATTAGAACCAACTCTTAACACTACAGCGATTAGCATCATAAAAAATAACTGCAAAATAGACAGCACAAAGCATGGAAAAGGTGAGAATATAGAAATTTGGAAAGGCAGTTGATAAAGAACCAGCCTTGGAGTCGGGAAGACCTGGATTCCTTCCTACCTGTGACAAATTTTGACTTCTGCTTGCTAAGTCACTTAACCTCTCAATGCCCCAGGCAATTTTCTAACACTGTAATTTGGAGAATAGTTGCTGGTCTGTATTGGGTTGGGGAGTTTCCTTGCCCACAGTTCCCTACACCAGTGAAATCACAAGTTTGAGCAAAAAAAAATATGTGTGTGTGTGTGTGTGTGTGTGTGTGTGTGTGTGTGTGTGTAGCAACAGGTAGTATGCAAATTTTGTATTGGATTACTTGTTTGATTTGGATTACTGCCTAGGCATCTTAATGCAATGGATGTTAAAGTTATGACCCTGTCAATCACCTTTGGATTAGGGCATAATAGGTCAAAAGGTCAATCTTTTATTCCTTTATATACATTATGTCCAGAATATAATATTGAATCCTCCAAGAGCATAATCATGTCAAGACTCAGATTCAGGCTTTCACATTTGAGATTTCCAGTCAGGTTTTATTTTCTCCAGCATATGGAAACTTTGCTTTACTTTGCTTTCCCTGAATGGCCATAGCCCCTAGTGCTTGATGTTAGGTTACTTTTATGGTCTATAATCAGTCCACTAATGTTCATTAAGTGTATATGACATGAGTGATACCATCTTTTTTTTAATAGTTTACATATCTGTTCGTTATACTGACAGTCACATCAGGAAAATAGATTTTCATCAGTCCTATTTAGATCTGTCATGAAAAAATGATCACGTTACGTTAATGAAATTTTAGACTGTACTTATAACTGCCTATTTTAAAACTTTATTACTGTTGTGTACAGTGTAACCAATAATAAAGAAATTGCTCTCTCCTGATCTTATTTCAGTAAAATAACCAGTGAATAGCATAGGAATGATTCAACAACTTCCAGGCTTTTGTTGAGAAACAGAGGAACACTAGAAAGGATCCTGATGAGGCATAGGATCAGAATTAAAATTATTCAAAGCCAAGGAGAATCTAAGCTGACTCATCTACTCCAAAAAAAAAAATTGTTTTACCTTCCTGCCTCTGATTAATTTATTTTATCTATAGATTTTTCCAGTTATAGAGAGTAAAGTCTCAATTTAAAACTATGAAGTTTGTCATTACCATCTCTTGTGTTCGGGGGAGGGAAGAGAGAGAAAAGTGGATTGATACCAACTCCTTGCCAACCTAAAGGTAGGCACCAAGGGAGTTAAGTGTGAGTAAGCTAGTTCTTAGAAGATGCTTTTAGCTTTTCAGGTTAGCAGGTGCTTTGCAAAAGCAAGGTAGGGTTGGATCCTACCACTCTGAAAGCAAAGATTATATTGGCTATAAGTGTGCCCTAATTTAAGAAAACTGATATTGGAAAATCCAAGTCTAAACTTACTAGATAGATCAGGTGATGTTTTCCATTAAAGGGACATTATCTAGGGCTATAAAATCAAATAGTTCACTGCAGATTTCCATTAAAGTTCTCCTACTCCAGTGATCTCTAAGAAGTAGTGTGGCTAATGGGTAGGTAGCACTAGGATAGAAATTGGGAAGCCTGGGTTTTTGCTTCTAGCTCTTCTTAGATGGCGGAGTGATCTGGGATGAATCTTTATGGGCTTTAATTTCCGTATCTGTGGTGTCTTAGATTTAGAGCTAGAAGGGATCTTAGTACAACTGCCTCATTTTATAAAGGGGGAAACTGAGATTGAGATTGAGAGAGCTGATGACTTGCTCAATGCTAGTGATATTTGAGCCTTCATCCTCCAACTCCGATTCCAGTATTCTTTGCTCCGTGCCACAGTGGAAAATATGAAGGGGGCAGGTAGGAAGGATCTTAATAACAAAGTATTAGGAGCCACGGTGCAGAAATGAAGATTTGGAGCAGCTCAGAAATGACCGTGTGGCTCCATGATGAACTGAGATTCTATCAACATTTTCCCTGACAGCTTCTCAGAAACACAAATATTGTATGACAGGAAGAATGGCTCCCTGTACTTCCTCCCTTCTTCCAAATTTGTTACTTGCTCTTATTTCCTTGTTTTCCACATTGAACCATTCCGTTTTCAGTGCTTTCTTGGTACCACCAGTGACACACCATAGTCTAGTAGGATTTTAATGGAAGAATTGGGGAGGTGTAATCTGGAATGCTAACTTAATCAGTAGAGCTTTATGATTAAAAAACTTATAAATATTATACTTATATTAATATATAATACATGAATATTATACTTATAAATATGTATTATATTTATAAATATAAATACTTATAAAAATACTCTTTTTCTTTTAGAACATTGTACTGTAAAGAGGCCTCGTTTAGTGAGTTGCCCTACAGGGACAACCAAAGGCAAGGGGAGGCCCATTTTATAGCTACTGGAGGATGGACTTGTACATGCACCTATTCTCACAATAAGATTCATTTCTTGATTTAAAAATGCAAAGACCCAGTGAAGAAATTAGTGAGAGATCAAACTTACATTTTCATTGGATTTTCTTATAGGACTCTGTAGAGTAAGTTAACATTTTTTTTTTTAAACATTATCAGGGGACAAAAGGAAGCAGTAGTACTTCACTGCAGGCAGAAATTCTGCCTGATGGCCTAGCATTTTGAGAATTTGCCCAGCCTTCTTTGCCAAACCTTGGATAGAGGAGACAGCATGATATTTACAAGGTGTAGATGTCCTTACTTACTCCCTGCACCATTATTATTGGGGAAGTTTTAGGGTGGAGCAGGAGCCCACAATCCATGATGAGAATGCATTAATGATTACTCAAGTTCTTTCTAAAGCAAATAAAGTGGCAACTGTCATGGGTTTATATTTAGTGAGTCAGACTCTTGCTGTTCAAAGCTCGTGGCTGAAGTGTGACATATAAAGGATACTATTTAACAGAAAGTACAAGAAAATACGGTTAGTGAGATGGAGTAAAGTTGGCTAGCATTGACTAATTTTGGAAAGCATCAATAGCAAACTGAATCAGATTAAGTCACAATTACATAAATACTCAGACTCTGGACCAAGTGAAATTAGCATAATTTCATTATTTTGAGTGCTTTATGAAGAGGTACCCAAGTAGACATATATAAACATTAAATTTTACATTTAACAAAATTATGCTTCCAGTTCTTCTCATATCCTCATTGCAGAGGAGGAATTCCGGTATGTGAACAGATGCAAGTGGCTACCACTTTAAGATGCAGATTTAAGAGGAAAAGTATCCTTTTTATCTTCTCTCCCCATAGTATTTTAATTCTTAATAAATCCTAGCAGGTCTTCTTCCTTTGTACCTGAAGTCCCTTCATTTTCTTAGTTCTTGAGTTACTGACAGATTCAGAAGCACAGATCAGAAAACCCCCCAACAGCACTGTTAGGATCTGGGAGCAATGCCATTCAATATACTGAATAGTCCAGTGAGAATAAATCAGAGAAATGGTGGTTTGGATTTTGGTCCTCATTTGATCTTGATGAAGTATATAGGTATGGAGTTTAGCAAAGATGTTCCAGTTATAAGGATGCTTTACGCTCAGGGGAGAGGAATATGGAGACTAGCATATACATTGACATTGGAGGACAAAGTGGTACCATAGTAGGGTAGTACATGTGCATTTCTATACAGGTGGGAGGGCTTAGTAAAATATTATTTGGATCCCTACTGAAACCAGGGCATAATGTTGATATGAGAGGATGTTAGGAACTCTTTTTCCCCCAAGATTAAATGTGTCCTTAGAAATTATTCCATAATGAAAATGTAGCCCCTTTCACGTTACTTTTTGTAAAGCTTTATTGTGTATTAAGAGATGAACCACTTTCTCTTGGGAGGAGAAAGTAAGTTTCCAGAGTTGATTCCCTAGAATGGGTGTCATTCTTCATCATTCTTGGCTGGCTAAAATAAAATAGGTTTTCTAGAGGTTGGAACTGGGTTTCCAAACCCCCAAACTTTACTTCAATCTATCCTACAGGTAACCACTAAAGTGATTTTTCCCTAAGTGCAAATCTGACCATGTCACTTCCCTACTTAAACTCTAGTGGCTCTCTATTAACTCCAAGATCAAATACAAAATATTCTGCTTGGCATTCAACTTCCTAAAATAGCCCCATCCTGCCTTTCCAGTCTTCTTATACTTTACTCTCCAACTTACTCTTTGATCTTGTGACACTGGCTTCCTGGCTGTTGCACAAATGTAGCCGTTTTCTCTGGTGTCCCCCATGCCTGGAATGCTCTCCCTTTTCATCTCTTACTGTTTTCCTTTAAGTCCCAACTAAAATTCCATCTTTTATATAATCCATTTCTCTCTAGTTCACCAGTAGTTTTTCTGCCTGTGTGGTTCTGTAACATGTATTAGGGCCAAGATAATTGCAACATTTAGTTGTATTTTTTAGAAATCACTTTTTCCCCCTCTATGTAGGAATGCCACATGTACAGAGTATATAAGGGGTTTACAAAAGAGCATATATGGGGGATTCAAACCAGTTCCCTACTCCCCAGGTCTATTCAGTGAGACTGACCCAGAAACTCTTCCCTCTGTTATTTCCTATTTATCCTGTATATAGCTTCTTTATACATACTTGTTTCTTTGTCTCTCCCATTCAATTGTGAGCTCCTTGAAGGCAGGGACTGTCTTTTTTGCCTCTTTTTGTATCCCCAGTGCTTAGCACAGTGCCTGGCATGTGGTAGGCTCTTAATAAAAGCTTATTGATTTACTTAATAAAGCAAACCAATATCGGAGCAATGTGATAGTCTCCAAAAGAAATGGCCTTATATTATCTTCTATGCCCCTAGAAGAACAGAAGTTAAGGAGAAGCAATCTTACCTGTTTCTTTGTTGATAATGGGAACTGGAGAGATCTTCAAATCCACACATTCAGACAATAGTCCAGTTACCAATAGTAACTGCAGGCGAGTCACAAACATATCGAGTAGCAAGAAGTCACATTGCTGGAACTGATAAAGGACCAGCCACATCTTCCAGCCTAGACACATACTTTACAGTGGAATATCATTCAGGCCAGTTTTAATCAGCAGTTGCTGCCCTTTGCAATCTTTCAAGCACAGGAAAATCCAACTCATTTCTGATGCTCACATATTCACAGGATTTTACCTAAAAGGGTCTGTTTTATCCCCTTCATGCCTCCCTGGGGGAGGCACTCTAGTATAGTAGAAAGAATACTGACTGGAGTCAGAGGACCTGATTTCAAATCCCATTTTTCTTACTACTTGTATGACCTTGGGAAGTCTCTTCACCATCCCTGTGTTTGTTTCCTCAACTATAAAATGAAGGGATTGGATTAGATATCCTCTTAGGCCCTTTTCAGCTCTAGCTCTCTCTTTCTATGATACATTCCCTTTGCCACCAGTATTGAAGACATTGATTTTTAGGTGGAGACACACAATTCGTACTTGGGCATCACCAGATTCTTCCTAGACATTGGTGGAAAATAGAATAAGTCTGTTTGGGGAGGATATGAGGACATGTGTCTAATAGGTTCAATACCATTGCTTCCCTGAAGTTTCTCAGCTGTGATGGCTGGATCTGGGCTCCAGATGGATTATTTATATCTTTACCTTCCTCTTGAGTCTCCCACTCCCCCCATCTCTCCAGGGTATCTCTACTATAACTGGGAGAAAACAACAACAACAATAAAAAAAAAAAAACCTGAGGAGACTTGAGATCTAAGAAATTTATTCTTCTGAATGTTTCAAATTTTGACTAAACTGGTGCCACCATTACAGAATTCTTCTCTTGGGCTGTTCAGTTAGATTAGGGCTTCTTAACCTGGGAGAGTCCATGGATAGATTTCAAGGGGTCCATGAGTCTGAATAGGGGAAAAATACACATCTTTATTTTCACTAATCTGTAACTAAAATTTGGCATTTTCTTCAATTGTGAATTTTTTTTTTAAAAACCAGCATTATTCTGAGATGGGGTTTGTGGGCTTCACCAGACTTCTGAGGGATTCACAAAAAAAGGTTAAGACACTTTGTATTAGATCTACAGGATTGTTCATCCCTCTTCCCATATGTAACTCCCATTCACATAGTTTTTTAAAGTTCTCCGGACTCTTCAAGTATGTCATCTCATTTGATGTAATTAGCCCATTTTACAGATGAAGAAACTGAGTTTTGGAGAGTGGATGAGTTGCCCCAGGTTGCACAGCTAATAAGGATATGACTGCAACTCTATCTGGATCCAAGGCTAGCATTCTTTCCACTGTAGTACACTACCTCCTTGTCCTGGATGATGAAAAAGGGGCCCAGGAATCATGGTGAGCAAGTGTTACTAGAACATTTTGTTTGTTGTTTCCACATCCAGGACAAGGCCTTCCTGAATTCTACTTTTACCTTGAAGGACTCAGAAATGGGCTTGACCAGACCTAGGGATGATAGTTTAATGAAGAGTGGAGATTGTAGGACTCTCCTGACTCATTGGCCTTTGTCTATATTCAAGGCTACGATAACTGTGTGCATGTGTTCAGAGAAGAGCTTGCTAATGTGGAATATTCCATTGCTGCAGAGATGGAGGGGTTCTCAGCAGGAAAAGAACAGGAAACCACTAGGGGGTTGTTAGGTGGCTGGAGGTAATGTGAGAATATGTTTAGTTGGGGAGAGGATACAGTAGAGCAGGACATGAAGAGGATAGTTGCCCAGAGTGAATTTTGGCTTTGTGGTTTTAAGATATTTCTGGTTATGAGGCCTCTCCCACTGAGTCTGAAGAAAGAAAGTCAAAAGAATTTAGTTCTGCAAAATAAATTTAGTTTCCCCATGAAATAAGCAATCATTGTGTATCTTCGGTCTATAAATGTTTCACTGGGAGAGTTTGTTTTGTTTTTTATTGATGGTGTTAATGTATTACTACAGTCTGTGATACGAGCTGTGTATGTGTGTGTTTAACATGGAGTAAAGATTTAGTGCTGGCTGGAAGGGACCTTAGAATTAATCTAGTCCCACCCCTTCATTTTACAGAAGAGGAAACTGAGGCCCAGAGAAATGAAATGATATGCCCAAGAACACACCACTAGTAATTACTGGCAAATCACATAGGAATAGAGTAAGAAAAAGCCGCAATAGGATGCATCGACGTTGCTGGATATGATGGGGGACCAGCTACATCTTCTAGTCTAGATGCATGCTTTGTGGTTAGGTATTGATCAGCCATCAACAAGCATTTATTACGCACTTGCTGTGTGCAAGGGACTTAGGAAACGCTAATGGTCCCTACCTTCAAAGAGTTTTGTGTTCTGATAGGGAAAACGTGTATATCTATAGGTAAACACAAGATGTACAATATTTGATTTGTCTAAGGTAACCTTGGAAAGGAAGGTACCAGAAGACCAGGAAAAGTCTCCACAGTCAGTGTTGCTTGACCTGAGTCTTGAAGGAAATTTGGGCTTCCAGAAGGTGGAATTGAGCATTCCAGGCCTGGGGGGGACAGCAAGTGCGAAGACTGGCAGCTGAAAGATGGAATATTAGTGCTGTGGAGGGTATGGCAGGGAGAACAGTTTGGCAGGAACATAGAGGGTAGGAGCAGGGTAATGTGTGTGTTGATATAAAAGACTATAAAAGAGTGTAAAAGCCAAACAACAATTTGCATTTGATCCTAGATGTAATTAGGGGCTAGTGGCCTCTGAGTAGAGGAGCTGGTTAACAAACAGAAGGGAGATGCAGTGTCTTTTTAAAAAAAAAAGAAAAAGGGTGGGGGTGCAAGAAGTACAGTTTAGCTCACCCACAGAGTGTGTAAAGAAATAGAGGAGTAATATATGAAAAGGTTAGAAAGGTAAATTGGGTCCATATTGAGAGACTTTAAGTGCCAAACAGAGGCATTCTATAAAGTATGTATATAAAGTTATAGCATAGGATTAAAGTACCTTTTGTGTCCTTATGACCCTAAAATGGAGTGTAGGAACATAGTGACCACTGGGCAAGGGTCACCTGATGGCTGAGTAAATCCATGCAGAACACCATAATGATTTTCATAATATTGACTGAAAAGACCTGACCTTTTAAGGTTTTACAATGCTCATGAATTTGAGTATGGTACCATTTGCTAACTCAACAGGAACAAAGGCAGCCTATGTGACTTGGCTAACACAGGTACAGCATTTAAAAATCTCAGTCATGCTTAAATTTACTCTCAAGTCAGTGGAGTTGGTCAGCTTAACTGAGTGACTTGAGATCATCCTGATTGAAAATGACTCCCCCATGCTTTAATAATGCACAATGGTAAAGGGTGTCACAGAATTGAGATTGCAATTTAATTTGGCCCTCACAGTCCCCCCAATCTATACATCTGTATCTATTTTTGAGCTGAGGAAGCGTACTACTTATGCATTTCAACTTTCCACTTCAAGTGGGTTCCTAGTTAACTTTTAAAACCATAACTATTGATGGGATGCTTGTTCAATTAATATTCAGTTTATAAATGAACTATAATATTTCTCATACATTTGTATTCCCGAAGTAATGCACTGGAAGCAAGGATGTCATGAAATGATATTTTTTCTACCAAATATTTTACCACTGTCAAATTATAATCTTCTAAACCTACCTAAAGGAATGAAATAGGTGATAGAGCCGGCATTGGTGATACTCTAGGTCCACCTAAGTAAAACCACATTACTCATTTGTGAAAACTAAAAGAATCTCCAGATGTTTATCATTGACCTTATGGTCATATATAGAATTCCCCTGAAGGACACATTTCCAACTAAACACTTTCAAAATTGAGAATGAGACACCCAGAAGAGCTATGCACATGTCTTCCTTCTAAATTCCAACCCTCTAGCTATTAGCATTCCAATCCACCTGCAGATTTCCCCCTTAAGGAGGGTTTTACTAAATGAAAAAGAAAAAAGAAAAAAAAAACCTGAAGTTGATAAAGCCTTTGAGATGTTTTTATTGCTAGCCTCATAGAGGCAAGAAAGCTTGGCTAAGTCAAAAGGAAATTAGCCTTGCAGAACTTTGGAAGAAAGTCCTGCAAAGGAATTTCACTCACTTCATCAGCTGTAGATTAAAACACAGGTAGTGATGTAATCACCCATTTGGGTGATTTATTTATTCATTAGGATACTTATTGCTAATGACTACCAATTCCATCAAAGTTGTACCCTAATGAGGGTCAGCATGATATGAGTTATAAAAAAGGACGTTGGGACCATGCCATCTCTCTCAAGAGTTCACCAGTAGTTCTGCCTGGGTGGTGCTATAACATGTATTGGGGCTGATATAATTGCAGCACTTAGTTGTGTTTTTTAAAAAAATCACATTCCCCCCATGTAGAAATGCCACATGTAGCAGAGTATATATGGGGGATACAACAGATTCAAACCAATTCCCTGCTCCTGCTACATCCCCAGCTTTGTTCAATGAGACTGACGCAGAAGCTCCAAAAGATCCCAAATTCTTCCAGAGAGTAAATCACTAATCTAATCTAGGGCAAAGGTATTAAATGGAGGCTTGTGTTTGCAAAAGGTGTTTTCCATTGTCATGGAAGATATATAGAGTAAAGTCCAAACCAAAGGAGAGTTTCCTATCAATGGTGAGATTATCCAAAAGCTTTTCTTGGAAGACGGTTTGCGTATTGCATTAAACCCTATACTATTACAGGACTTTCTTAGTTAATTAAATCTACCAGAATACCAAATGGACCTAGCTATCCACAATGGGGAAAAAAAAAAAGGATTAAGAAAATTTACTGGAATTTGGCATGCAGCCAGATGAGCAGCCCATTTAGTTAGTCCATTAATATGTCTTGGACAGGCACTTCAGGCAGACAATTACTTGAGCACAGAACAGAGTAGGAGGAAGACCCTGGGCTGAATTGCATTTGGGAAATTGCAAAGTGCTTTTGCAAAGTGCTTTTCAATGTTCCCACACTGCTTGTTATTGTGAAAGTCCATCTTTTTAGTATTCTTGTTACTTCATTACTCCTGTGTATAGCTGTGAATAAAGGAACGCTATGATCTTAGAGTTACAAATATGCAAGTAATTCAAAGGTACATGGACAGGTGCATGATGGGTAAAAGCAGTATACAGCATTCAAATTCAGGTCAGTTTTTAAAAAATGAATAAGCACTTGATAAGCTCAGGGTACTGGTTACAACATGCTAGCATTGAAGTTACCAGAGACCAATAGTGTATGAGAATTGATGTGAGAAGCATCATTTTGGCCTAACCTCAGATGCACTAAAGGGAGATGGGCCAATTATAGAGCTAGAATGAGGGCATTATTTGAGAAATTCAGGAGAGATGTTGTTGTTCACATATGAAATCAATGTATATTGATTTTTTCCCCTCATTTATGAAATTTGGACAAATTCCACCATTTGAAATAAAAATCCACCTTTTGATGAGGACTTTTTTTTAACCTTTTTGCATTTCATTTAATTTCATTTAATTGCTTATTAAACCTTTTTTAACCTTTTTGCATTTCATTTAATTTCATTTAGTTGTACTCTTTAGATAACTTTTCTTACTTGATGTAATAAGGTGACTTGGCAGATTAGAGGGTATGAAGTTGTAAGCCATTAACTAACCAGTAGAAGAGTTCAGGTTTCAGAATTTATTTATTTATTTATTTATTTTGTCTACCTTTCATAGAATGAAATACTTTTCCCTCTGCTGTATGATTCCATTTTTGATCAGCTCATTAGATTTGATTGTTTTGAACCAAGACTTCTCAATCGCTAGTGGGACATCTGGAAGCCATATTCCTTCTCCTAGGCTTTGTGAAGGATATTGTATTCATCTTATCTTTATGATCATAGCACGCACTCTCTCATGACATTAATTTTCCTAGAGGCCGGTTGTTCCTCACGGTAATATCAGGTATAAAATTCATTTGGGACACATCTTTAGCTCATTCAGCAGCAGTCATGCTCAAGTAGAAGAACTACTGCCCATCGATATGTTGCAGGAAATTGAGCTTTATTTTAGAGTCTCCCTTAAATGCAATGATTGTAAAGACATGAAGCCAGTGGTCATGGGAGGACTTCTTCAGTTAATGCCAAGTTACGTGGATTCATAAAAATATTTAGTCTTTGGTGTTTGTCATTTGGCTTTCTGCCCAGACTATAGGCACTATGCAAGTTTCAAGACTTATTTGTTGGCTTTGCACTATTTCAAGATAATTAGGAACAAGTCCATATTAAGCATCATCCCCATGCTAAGGATTGAACTCTGTAGACTCATTTTGATTATATTTCTACAATTGGCTTGCAGTTGATGCTCTCCACATCCAAAATGCCAGGTTAGTGTAGCCAAAGCCAGCCTGGTCAACAACACCTGAAGGCAGACCTTGGCACTGCCCTCCCTTGCTACCAGCTTGAGTGCTGCTTGGTCTTACTAGGAACACTGTGTCCAAATTAAATGCCAGAGCAACTAGAATTCTGACATTTGACAGAGGTACTAGCATGTTTAGGTAGGAACCAGCACAGTATAGAAACCAGGCTGCCCCCTTCCTCCCCTGTGTGCCTTACCCTACCTCAGCTCCTCCAAGTGAGACCCTTTCTTCTTGGAAAGCACTTGAGGCCAAATTCCCCTCCTCCTCCATATCTCTTCAAAGGTCTTGGGTTCCACAGAGCTCAGTGTTACATGTGACTCTTCAGAGAGAACTGCTCACTGATGAGATGGAAGTCCTTTGTGAAGGAAGGAGGGAATTTAGCCTTGTATTGTTTGTGGAGGGATGAGAAGGGCAGCATTTTTTTTCTATTATATTGCAACTTCATCAACCATATGTTGACACAGAAAGGAATCCAGGATGATTAGAGTGTATCCATTTTAAGAAAGAGAAGCCCTGTGTGAAGATTTCACTTTTAGTATTTTGTAATTCTATCGGACAAAACCATACTTAGCTACAGTTGTGATTTGCACTTGTACCCAGACAACAGTAGCTAGTCAGAAGAAAATATCAATGTTCTGCCAGGTTCTGATGTCTATGAAATTTTGCCAGCAGCTAAACAGGATCAAAAATAATAATAAACAGACCTCCTCCCTGAACTGCCTGCATAGTATTTACACGAAGAGATTGATGAACTCTATGTGTGTGTGTGTGTGTGTGTGTGTGTTCAGGAAAGGGAACTTTTAGGGAGAGATGTTAAATACTTTGGTGTTGGGATATATGCAAGATTGAATATTTTATCAAGTAATCAAGATTCTATGGATCTTGGAACTGGAAGGAGCTAATGAGTTTATCTAGTGCAGGAGTGGAAAACCTGCAGCCTCGAGGCCACATGTGGCCCTTTGACTGAATCCAAACTTCACAGAACAAATCCCCTTAATAAAATAATTTGTTCGGTAAAACTTTGACTTAGTCAAAAGGCCATACCCACTAACCTATAAAGCCACATGTGGCCTCAAGGCCACAGGTTCCCCACCCCTGCTTTAGTGCCACCCTCTCATTTTTAAAGAGGAGGAAATTGAGACCTAGAGGGAAGTGACTTGTCCAAAGTCATACAAATAGAAAATGGCAGAGCTGAGATCTGAACATGGGTCCTCTGACTCAAAAACCAGTGCTCTTTTGAGTAGGAGTGTCTCTATGAGAGAACAAGTGCACTGAATTTTGAGAACAAGTTACTGTGACATGTGATACTATAAAACTTCCTTGGTTTTTAGGGTCCTTTCCCACCATAAAACAATGTGAGATTGAACAGAAAGTCATGCGATTGCATTTTTGATGCAGGGAAATGGCATAGTCTGGTGCAGGAGTGTTGGGAGTAGAACAAGCCAGGAGATCTACTTTCTGTGATTCTGCCTTCACTAGTTTGCTTGACATTAGCCTAATTGACTTAATCTATCTCCCTCAGCTTCCTTATCTGTCAAGTGGATATTATTTTTGCAGGATTATTGAGAGGAAAAATGAAGTGACAAATGTGAATACTTCAAATTTAATCATTTTCATAGCACTAAGGTGCTGTCTAGGCATTCACCGGAGCCCAGATGATAGATGCCATTTTAAGCCAGACTCTCTCCTATAGGATGTTATCGTAAGAAATAAAGCACCAAGAACAGTCACCCTTGCCTATTTCTAGGAGGGAAAACGAGAGGATAGTACTCTGGATGACTCTAGACTGTCCGTCCTCCTTTCTTTAATTCCTAGCCCCCTTATCAAAATCACTGATTATGCCCAGCCAAGCCAAATCTTGGATTATTCCTACACATGTGCTACTGAACAAAAATGATGCAAATGTTCTGACTAGTTCCATTACAAATTTATGTTACATAACCTCAACTGGGCCCTCACTGCCACTAGGCAATCCTAATACACCTCCCTTATGAACTCACCATCCCACTCTCCATAGCTGCTCTTCCAAACCTTTTCATCCTTCCTTAAACCTTCCATTGTTCTCCCCCCCCCACTTTCTCAGGTGAGAACTTTGCCTCATTTTACAGAAAAAAAATGAGGCCATTTGCTGTGAACTCCTTCTTCTATCACTCAGATGCCTTCTGCCTCTTTTCCCTCCTTCACCCATCTCACATGATGAAGTCTCCTCATTTGATCCTTCCATCCCAAATATTATCCTGTATTTTTTCTGCCTTTTGTAGCCACATTCTTTGAAAAGGCCTTCTACAACAGGTGCTTCTACTTTCTTTTCTTAACCCTTTACAATCTGGCTTCTGACCTTACGGTTCTACTGAAATTGTTCTCTCCAAAATTACTAATGATCTTAGTCGCCAAATCCAATGGACTTTTATCTGTCCTTATTCTCCTTGACCTCTCTGCAGCCTTTGACCCTGTTGATAGCCCTCTCCTCCTTGATAATCTCTTCTCTCTAGGTTTTCAGGATATCACTCTCTCCTGGTTCTCCTCCTACTCATCTGACCAGTCCTTCATCTCCTTTGCTGGATCCTCTTCCATATTATGCTTTCAACCACAGGTATCCCCCCAAGGTTCTGTCTTGGGCCCTCATCTCTTCTCTTTTTTTCTCTCTCCCTCTCATTTCATTTGGTGATCTCATTAGCTCCCATGGATTTAATTACCATATCTATGCTGATGATTCTCAAATCCACCAATCCTGGACCAACTTTTCTGCAGATATCTAATCTTGCATCTCCAACTACCTTTCAAATATCTCAAACTGGGATGTCCAGTAGACATCTTAAATTCAATATGGCCAAAACAGAACTCATTATCTTTCTCTCCCCTCCTCCCCCCACCCCGAATGCTCCCCACCTCCTCTCTTCCCTATTACTAGAGGGTAACACCATCTTTCCAGTCTTTCAGGCTCACAACCTAGGAATCATCCTGGACTCCTTACGTCTATTGCCCTCCATATCCACTCTGTTGCCAAGACCTATCAATTTCACCTTTGGAACATCTCTCAAACATTCTCCTTTCCTCCCCTGGCACTGCCACCACTCTAGTGCAGACCTTCATCACTTCACACCTGTACCACTGCAATAGCCTACTGGTAGTTCTGCCTGTCTTTAGTCTCTCCCCACTCCAATCCATTCTCCAAGCCACAAAAAGTGATTGTCCTAAAGTGCAGGTCCAGCCAAGTTGCCTCTCTACTTAATAAGCTCCAGTGGCTCCCTGTCACCTCCAGGATCAAATGCAAAACTCTCTGGCATTCAAGGCTTTTCATAACCTAATCACCTGCTACCTTTCCAGTCTTCTTACACCCTATTCCCCTCCCTGACAAGGTTCTCCTTGATCCAGTGATACTGGTCTACTTGCTGTCCCAGGAAGAAAACTCTTCATCTCTTGACTGCAGACATTTTCTCTGGCTGTCCCCCATGCCTGGAACCATTCCCCACCTCTATTCTGACTACTGACTTACTTCACTGGCTTCCTTTAATTTCCAACAAAATCTTACCTTCTATAGGAAGCCTTCCCCAACCCCTCTTCATTACCCTGATAATTACTTACTCTTTAACCTGTATATAGCTTGCTTTGTGTGGGTATGTGTGTATCCTCATATGTTATACGTATAACATATATTATGTATAAATATATAATACATATGTGTATTTGCATGTTGTCTCTGCCATTAAACTGTAAGCTCCTTGCAGGCAGGGACTATTTTTTTTTTACTTCTTTATGTGTCCCCAATGCTTAGCACAGTACCTGACACATAGTAGGTGCTGAATAAATGTTTGATTGGAGGTTAAGGGGAGCTGGAGTTGAATGACTGGACCCAAAATTCATTGTCTATTTGGAAGGAAGCCTCTTGTGGCATGCCTCAGGGATCTGTGCTTGGCCCTACATTATTTAACTTGGATTGATGGATTCAGGATTAATAAAGAGTGTAACAGAATATATATGTATATATAAACACATGCATACATATATGTATGTATAGACATATATGTATATAATTTTATATGTATGTATATATGCCAAATCTAACAAGATAAACTATAGTAGGGACAAAGAGTCTTTACATTTGGGTTAAAAACAAATGGACTTCATAAGTGCAAGACCAACAGTAGTTCATTGGACAAAGACCTGGGAGTTTTGGTGCACTACAGTATCACCATGAGTTGACAGTCAACGCTAGCACAATCTGCATTAAAGAAGGCAGTTGGCTATTGGACACTTAATCTGGGTGCCTCCTTTTGGAAGTAAAGGTGATAATTGATGCCGTATGACATCATTTGAAGGAATTGAAGAATTTTAGCTTGAGAAAAAGACATATAGCTGTGTTCAGGTATTTGAAGGGGTGTTGGAATAGAGAAATCAGCTTTGTCTTGGCTCTAGAAGGCAGACAGAAGAAGTAGGAGCAACAAATGGAAGTTTCTAAGACAAAATTTCGTCTTGATATAAAGCGGAAAGAAGTCCTAACAAACAGAGCTAGCAGGTCTTCTAGAAAAGGTTGGATGACCTTAGGTTGCAGTCTGCTTACAGGGAAGTGTTGTCCAGGCATGAATTAGATTAGATGATCTGTGATGTCTCTTCTCATCTTTCATGTTTCTCTGAAAATTGTGTTCCATTCCTGGGGGAAAAAAAGAAGCTAACTATGCCAGTATGCTTTTATTTATCATTCTTTCTTAGTTCCTTAATAGATACAATTTTACATTTTGGGGTTGTTTTTTAATGTTTATTGTGAGTTTTGAGACTTTTTTTAATTACAAAAGGATAGTTAATTTGAGTAAATTGTAGCCAATTAAGGTCGTCTTAACCTCACCTTTTATCTTATCACTCACTGTGATTGGTTAAAAAATTTTATATGTCCTCAGATTATTAAATAATTTACCCTAAATGATTTTAACTAACTGAATAGACTAAAAAAAATGAGCTCAATGTAAACTTGATATAGACATATGTGTATATATAAATGTACATATATATTTTGAATGGCTTAAATTATTTTATTAAATAAAGAAATTAATTACTGAATGAAATAAGAAATGTAGTCCATTGTTACATTGCTTACAGGAAACATGAATTCAGTGCAAATAATATAGCCAAACTAAACTATGTATAGCTAAGGTTTTTTCTCGATATGAATTTTCTGATATTGAAATAGGCTTGTATTTTGCTCTAAATCTTTCTCATGTGAATAACATATAAAAGACATTCATTTAGTTTGATTTCTATTATGATCTACATGTATTAGATGCTTACAGAAGCCTCTGACAATTTAACATACAGTGAAACCCATAGAAACACTTTCATTGTGGATTTCCAGATAAGTTAGTTTTACAAAATAATCCTAACAAATTGTGTGGATAGATGAACTACAGATTTGCAGTGCCTAATTTCTAGCTAGTTTCAAACACAAAATGGTAGGTACTTACTAAAGGTGCTTAAGCATGTGTGCAAGATCATTGCGTAGAGCCCATTGGACCAAATAACGAGGTGCCTAACTGTTACTACGGTGCTGCTGTATCCACAGTGTGGATAGAGGGCTGGCCTTAGAATTGGGAAGACCCAGATTCAAGCCTTCCCTCTGACTGAAGGTCAGCTTGATCTCTGAGTGCCCCAGGAAACTCTTATCCATACTAAGAAGGTAATATCTGGGCTAGGAAAGGAGGTTCCTCACTTGTAGCTCCATACGCCAATGAAATCGCAGATCTGATAAATACACATGCATATATATGTATATGCACATATGTATGTATACACATGCATATCTGTATATATGTTTAAGGTTTTTTTTATTTCTTTTCAATTTGATGTCAGTTTCCATTTGTTTTTATTTTGTTTTAGTTTGTTTCCCTGGTGCTCTGTAGGTGCTTAATAAATGCTTGGTGATTGACAGAAGTTGACTTTTCCTCTGGTATGCACTTCCACACAAATTATTTAGCTCAGTCACTGAGCATTTATTAGACACATACTATGTGCTGGCCCTATGTTAGGGCCTGGGGATACAAAAATGAAAGAAGAAGAGATTGTGAAAGTTTGCCATCTGTAATGAGAGCTGAGAAGAGTCTTGAACGAGGGTGAGGGAGCACAGTAGATGGGAGAATATCCAGAATGTACAGAGTAACATCTCATTGACTTCAAGAGAAACAGGACTCTCGATTTCAGTGACATCTTTTTCCCCACATCTGGACAGAGTCATTCTCCCCACCCACAGGGATGTGAGGTGCCTGACGGCTTCCCTGCAGCCAACTGGCTTAAAAGAAAGGGCACACTTCTTGTTTACACCTGCCTTGGCCATGTGAGCAGCCATTTATAAATCATAAATTTGTGATGAAGGCCAACAATTTGGCATGAGAGTTATGAGTAGCTGGAGATGAGAAGGCAAAAAAGCCACCGCTGCCTTTAGCACCTTGGTCTGTCCCAGAAACAAAGGGAAGGAGTTTTTGACTCATTCTTTTCTTGGCTCTTATGAAACTCTACCCAGAATTCTGCCTGGATCTTTGGAGTTCTCTTACCACAGAGCTTGTAGCTAAATTGGGGGGTTTTCAATAATAGTCAGCAAAGCTGACTAAGACTATGTAGGTATTGACATATGGGAAAATATAAAAGGAACCAAATTTGAATAGTGAAGCTAAATGCGGGCTGAAGGAAAATGCATTGGGAGTCTATATATACCTTCAGTATGGGGGAAAGACTACAAGGGAAATTGATGGAAATCATTACAACTTAAAAAACATGGATAGACAAATGATTGAATCTAATTAAATGTGGTTTGCCCCTTCCAAATAAGTGTACTTTACCTAGTTCCTAATACGTATTTCTTTCTGTTTTCCCTCCCCCACTTCCCTCCCCCCCACACACACACTGGTTCCAGAGTTTCCTTAAGACAGTATTCTTTAATTCATATGTCAGGATGTAGTAGCTTCCATAACGCCATTGTCCTTGTCCATAAGTTATCAGATAGCGATAGATAAAAAGGATCCCTTTAGATGGTGCAGTAGATAAAAGCATTGGGCATGGAGTCAGGAAGATCTAAGTTCTGATCTTGCATTGGACACTCACTGGCTGTGTAAACCTGGTCAAATCGTTTAACCTCTCTTGCCTCAGTTTCTTCATCTCTAAAATAGTAGCACCTACCTTCCTTGATTGATTGTTGTGAGGATTAAATGAGATGATGCATACAAAGCACTTTGCATACCTTAAATCTCTGTGTAAGTGCTAGCTATCATTCAGCAAGCATTTATTAAGTACCTACTATGTGCCAGGAACCGTGTTAGTACCAGGAATACTAAGATAACTCTCAAGTTTATATTCCAACATGTGGTCACACTATGTGCCAGAAGTAAAAAACCTTAAATCAAGCACCCAAAAGATTGTGTAAATCATTTGTTTGAGTAGCGGCTATGCCATAGTTGTTAAGTCGTGGACACTGCCTTATGTTTGCTGTCTTCCAGACACATCTGGAAGATAAGCAGAGAGGAGCACCTGACATTTACCCCAATCTGAGCTTTCAACCTATTCTAAAGTCTGGGAGAATTAAGACATTATGAGTAGTTGGGGTAACATATCTTCAAAGTCCAGTATCTTCTTGGCTTTCTTTTCAAAGAATTCTTTACAAACCTGTGTTTAGTAAGTGTTGTTCAACTCAAACTAATGATCTATGTCTCTGTTGGGACCCACTCATTTGATGAAGGGTGATGAAAGCTGCCTTTTCCCACAGCAGGGAGGACAGAATTCATCTCTAGTCTGCTTTGCCACTGTTTCATCACTTTCATGGGAATTGTACATGCCTGGCATCAGAAGGTATTCGTACAGTCCTTACTTTAGCTGTCTGAGGCTTCACTGGACAAGTGTTTTATCCTTGTACATTCTTATCAACAAGCCCTGAATAGCTGGGCCCCAATCCAAGAATACTGGAATCCTTCTCTCTGAGTGTAACATTTATTGCTACTCTCTGTCCTATTTTAATAATCTATGCCAATCTCCAGCACAGGCCTCTGAGCCATCATTTTCCCCCTACTTTTTAGGCTGCTCTTGGACAGTATCTTGAGGGAAGATGATAAAGAATTATTTTTACCCTAAACTTGAAAAGGGGATGAATCTAGAAATAGATATGACTATTCCTGCATCATCAACATCTAGTTACAAATTCAGCTCATTCATTCATTCCATACCCATTTGTTCCATGAATGCTGCTTGGGTTCGTGGACATAAAGGGATATAAAATACCCTTCCTCCACCTCATGGAATTCACCCTAGAGTAGAAGAGACAGAGATAAGCAAAGAATACAAATATCAGTAATGCAAGCATCACTTATTCATTCAATAAGAATTTGCTGACTACAATTTGCAAAGCATTATATTAGATACCCTGGGGTATATACAAATAACTTATTGTCAGTGTCTTCCTTAAGTGATAATTGCTCTCCAAATAAGGCAGACTAAACGCTTTAAGAGTTTAGGGGATAAGATCTCCCTTCTCCAGATGATCAAGGAAAGGAATATGTAGGAGGTAGGTAGCACTGACATTTGATTTATAGGTAGGATTTTGTTAATTGGAGAAAAAAGGAGGGAGTAGCATAATGAAAGGTGAGAAAACAGAAAAGTAAAATGTGTATACAAGTAGATCACATTGACTGGAAAGTAGGGGCCTTCCTAGGGGGTCTCGGGAGGTAAGGTAAAATGGGACAAAATGATTGGATATACCAGGCTGAAGAGTTTAGCACTTTATTCATTAAGCAGTAGGGAGCCATCTGAAATCTCACCAGGGCAATGATGCAATCACAATAGTGCTTTAAGAAGATTAATAGAGTGCTATATGTTATATTAGAAAGGGAGAGACTGGAAATAAAACAGTGAGGATAGTATCACAATAATTTAGGCATAAATCAATAAGGGCTCAAACCAAGTCTGTGACTGTTGAAATGGAAAGGCTAAATATGAATGAATTCTTAAAATTTTTAGATACCACCCACTAGCACACATGTTTGTATTAGTTTGTGATTATATTTTATTTGTGATATAATTTGTGATTATAGTTTGATTCCTAACCTACCTACTCAAATGTGTTCCCATTTAGAGTAATAAGACAGGAAAAAAATAAGTGTATTTTTATCAGTTCTTATGAGTTCAACTACCATTTCTATACAGATAACTTCTGGAACAATACATATAGCTCTTGTCTCTCCCTGAACTTCAGGCCTGCACCACCAGTTGTCTATCAGATATTTTCAACCGGATGTTCCATAGTCAATCAGCTAGCATTTATGTGTGTGACATAGTCAAACCTGAACTTTTGGAAGACAGTTTCACAGTTGAGTGGAGGACGGACTGGAGTGAAGAGAGAGTGAGGAGGCAGGCGGAGCTATTGCAGTAGCCCAGATATGTGGAAATGAGAGCCTGCACCAGGGTGGTGGCATTGTCAGAGAAGAGAAAGGGTCATATATGAGAAATCAAGGATAAAAACTACAGGACTTGGCAGTTGCTTGAATGTGGGGATTGGCGTGAAAGTGAGAACTTGGGGATGACACCATAGGTATCTCAAACTGAAAATGTCCCAAATGAAACTTGTTATCTCTTCCCTAAAACTCGGTCTTCTTCTAAACACCCCTATTTTTGATAACACTGTCCTTCTAGCCATAGAGCCTTTTTCAATTCTTCCTTCTTTTTCACCCTTCCTCCTTGGTTCTGTCAATTACCAGTTTCTGTGAATTGTACCTGTAAGACCCTTTTCTCCCCTCATAGCACAGCTGCCTTAGTCATCATCTCACCTGGAGTATTTTAGTAGACTTCTAATTTCTCCCTGCATTCAAGCTCTCTTCTGTCCCATCCATCTGTATATTTACTTAGGTGTGTGCAGGTTATTTTCGCTATAGGATGTAAGCTCCCCAAGGGCAGGGATGGCTTCATTTTTGTCTGTCACAGAGTAGGTATTTGATAAATGCTTATTAGTTGATTCTAACACCTCTCAGAAGAGACCTTCATTAAACAGTAACACACTTATTCAATGACTAGTGTTAATGGCAATTACTCCTCACTGGATGGAAATGGACCACCCTAGAACTGAAATGCTTATGACTGAAAGTACCTATGGAAGATGTTCACTATTCTTCCTGTTGTAGGTATAGATAGTTCATTTAAAAGTTCACTGATGAATGAATAAAATCAAACATTGTCGTTAAAGGTTTGGCATAAACTTGCATGGTAATGGAATTTTTATTTTAAATTAGTTTGAAGCCTTCAACAATTTAAAAAAATGTGGTTTTTTTCCCCCTACATTTGCATCGTACTTAATTCTAAATATAGGGAAGAACTGGAAAAGTGCCAGTTTTCAGAAATATGATTATCCCAAAACATTAGTTAAATTAGGCTAACTCAGATTAAATAGTTATGAACTTCAAGATAAATTTGCAAAGAGATTGAATAACAAACATTCTTCTAGGACACCTGTTCTGGTGGTTTGTAGAGAATTTAAGAACTGAGTCAGCACTCGATTAGGAAAAGGAATTGTAAATGGAGACCCTTCCAGAAGTAATTTTAAGGTGTTTAAATATTTTATGAAGCACTAAATCAAATATATTTGCCTCAGGCAGGCTCCCTGATGGTGTTGAATAAGAAATATTCATATACCACTTCACAAGAGCTATTAATGTAAAGTTTAACTTGCTATATGGAATTGAGGTCCCAATTTTATATCCAGTCCCAATCAACTTCAAATTGAATGGGAATACCTGAGGGCCTTTGGCAACTGGGCCTATGTGTTCCAAAGCAACATAGCCACAACAGTTAATTTGCTTCTACTGTTCATGTTAACAGAACCCACTGAGTGGTTCAGGATATCCTTGTACGCGTGAGGCTATTTCCATGGCAACTTGTAATAGCCATTTTTTAGTGTTTCCTTTAAATGGTAGATGTCCTACATCCATTCCATTTTTATCTTTTTCTTTTTCCAGAAAACTTTATTTAGCTCAATAGAATAGTCCATTCTAGTCCAGTGCAATCAAGTCAGCGCTCATATGTGGAGCAAGTTAACCCTGGGAAATAAGTGACCGTCAAGGAAGTGACCTGAGATTCATGGGTAAGGAAAGAAGGGAGGAGGTCTCACAATGAACGTTAGCGCCGTGAGGCAAAGCTCCAGTTGTGTCATGACAGTTTTGACTCTAATAAAAATTCTGGGTCTTTACCCATCTTGCTTTGACTCAGACAGCTAGTGACCAGTTTGAATGAAAACTATAGCAAGAAACACTTTATAATATACCTGCCAACTATTTTGGAGACAATGCCTCAATGAGTCTTCATCTTTGAAACTTTTCATTAATTCTTGAGTTGAGCCTTCGTAGACATAGTTCAATATTGTACCCTGTGTATGGGAACCATGTATCCTTATTTCAAATATTCTATCCCATTTGTAATTTTTTAAATGTTAGTCTATATCTTGATTTGGAATTTGAAAACTAGTCACATTCAAAATCCATGTTAATTTATGTTCTCTCAAGTTGCTTTGAGAAGGGGGGGGGGGGAAAGAGGAGGAAAGTCCTCACGCATATTTAGAACACACGTTTCAATCTGTAGGTTATCCCTGCTGTGCTAATGAGAATAAAGTCTATGTGTTCCAAGTAATTTTCTTTACCCTTCAGGAAATAGGTGTAGTGTAAATCCTGGTGTTTTTCAAGACTTTGGTAAGCTGTGGGTGGGAGTTGGACTCAAATCTCACAGACTGAGACTTGTTTGTTACAAACTGGAGTGTGTGTGTGTGTGTGTGTGTGTGTGTGTGTGTGTGTGTGTGTATGATCCTATCTTACAGTAGCAAGCTGACTACTTTTAGAGATAATTGTTTTCCTTTCCTGGAAATAAAATGAGAAATAAATTAATCTCAAGTTCAGAAAGTGTGGGTCTTCAGAAGAATTTAAAAAAAAGAGAGACTTCTTTCAGCATCTCCTCACAATCCCAGTTGTGTCTGGCAAGCTTAAAGCTACTGCGTTTGTTGCAAATACTGCTCTGTTGCCACCATTTTGTTAGGCTTCTAATACAGTGTGGTTAGTTATACTGGAAAGAAAGTGATACAGGTTGGCAAAGACAAGAGCCCTTCCAGCAGGGCTGAGCTGATTGATGCAACGTGAATCTAATATCTCTAGCTGTGATTCATGCCTTCTGATAGGCCCACTCATCCCTGTGCATCATGCTGTCAGTGGCGAGGGCTGTCTTCACTCTGCCTTGGGCGCATGAGTGTTTGGGTAGCAGGTAACAGTTAAAACATTAGGCCAACAGTGAAAGGATTGGCTCTCCTGACTCTTTGTCTGTACCCACTTCCCAGTTTGATGCGGCTCATCTTTTCCAAAAGACAGACTAAATGTAATCAAGATCATTCACTCAGATAAGGCTTCTTCCGCCCCTATCTCATCTTGGCTTCTGGGTCCAAGTTCATTGCTGAAGAAAGCATTCCGAAGTGCATGAAGCTAGAACAAAAGAGCAAGCCAGCTCAGGCTGCCCTCACCCATCCAGCATGCACATACAGTGTTCTAACTGTTCTGGAAAGAATGAAGCATTCATGAGCTGTTCCATTTTCAAGAAAAAATTTCCTGTGACATTTTAATCCCCTTTTGTGCCAGAGCATTTTTAGATTTTTTCTGCTGCAAGTCATCTCAAATGCTTTGTATCTTTCACTTTCAGATGAATTGCATATTATGAGCGTGACCCAAGATAAAATATAATGCCAGTATTATTGGATGAAAGTCTCATTCTTTTGGACATTCTGGGCTACTGGTCAGCACATAAATGCTGACCTCTGAGTACGCAGAGAAATCCTTAGAGACTTGTGCTTAGGAGGGAAAAATGACTTTTAAAATTAAAATGACCACCTGTAACACTAAGTTCGGTTTATGTTTCTGTAAAACAGGTTTTTCTTCAGAGGACATTATAATTAGAAACATTTATGTTATGAAGGGAAGAGATATCAAGCATTTCTCCTGAAGTGGAAACTGAATCATCTCTGAAGATGCACCCTGGATCTTTATTGTTAACTAGTTATTTTGTATGGTAGAAGATAAAAGAAATGTTGAGTGCTATCAGAACATGTAAGAACAAGGATATATGTTCATACATTTAAATATACAGGTATACATAGGCAAGCCCCCCCCCCGACTGTTGAGTGTATGTTTGAATATAGTGAATAGTGGCTTGGGGATCTGCTAGCTGAGTTGGTATTAGTGTTTCAGAGATTAATAATGAATGAGAACTGGATAGGTTTCAAGGTCCAGAGGCAGAGGTGAGATTGCAGTTTTATTCTAAAGTCTAAAGGATGGAACAAATGAAATCTGATGAAAGTGAAAAGGGATATTGACTTTGGTGTGCATAGTAACCTCATAGAAGCTGATTCCATTGGGCCATCAGTGACTGTAAAGAGTAGACAGGTTAAGCAGCTATGATTTGAAAGGGTTCCAGTCAGAATTTCCCACCAATCCCACCCCCAAATTATTCTACCACTTGTCATTCCACCATTATAGTTTCCAGTCTTTTTTTTTGGTCTCAATTTTTTTTTTCTCCTCAAGAGTGAGATGCCCCTGGGAGGGATCATACCTTATCTATCAGTTAATACTGATGAGGGATCGGAGGAGAAGGGAACATAGGATTGACTAACATCTTCGGGTTACCAGGAAGAGCAAAAAGGAACTCCAATAGAGGAAGTATGGGTTGGGGGGGGGTGTCAGGTAATAGTGTCAGTTATGAACTTTATAGTCTTGTCTGTGACCAGAGAGTGCTGAAATCTCTCCTTCATCAACATGAATTCTGCCATCCAAATGAATAGACCTTCTTGCTGTTCTGCACATACACAGAATTCCATTTCCTGGGTCCATCGTTTTGTACCAGCTGTTCTCCACTCCTGGAATGTATCCCTTTTCACCCCTACCTCTTAGAATCCCCAGTTTCTTTTCGATCCTCAGCCCAGATGCCATGAGTCCTTTCCCAGTCTCCTCAGCTGCTGGTGCCCCTCCCTAAAATAACCTTTGGTTATTTGGGTCCATGAATAAATGATAAAATATTTATGAAATGCTTACTATGTGCTCAGCACCAAGAATACAAATTCAAGCAAGCCCTCCTGGTGCTCCTACTACCTGTCCGACGCCCCCTCATTCTCTTTTGCAGGATCTTCCTCTGGATTATGTCTTATCTGTGGGTATCCCCCAAAGCTCTGTCCTGGGGGATCATTCTTTTTCCCCTCTATGCTATTTCACTTGGTGATCTTCTCAGTTTCCATGGATTCATCAAACATCTCTATATAGCTAAATGATGCAATGGATAGTGTTCTTGTCCTGGAATCAGAACGACTTGAGTTCAAATTCAGCCTTAGATATTTACTACCTGTATAATCCTGGTCAAGTTGTTTAACCTCTGTTGACCTTAGTTTCCACAGCTGTAAAATGGGGATAGTAATAGCAGCAGTAATCCAGAGCTCTTGTGAGGACCTAAAGACATAATATTGGTAAAGTACTTACCATACCTGGCCCATAGTAAGCACTTAATCACTTGCCTCCCTTCCCTCCTTCCCCTTAGACCTATTTATCCATACCTAACCTCTTTCCCGATCTCCACTCTCACATCTGCGACTACCTATTGGACATCTTAAACTGGTTGTGCTGTAGACATCTTAAATTCAGCATGGCCAGAACTGAACTCATCTTTCCTCCTAAACCCTTCTCTCTCCCTAATGTTCCTATTATTTTTGAGCATACCACCTTCCCAGTTGCCTAGACTTGCAACTTAATTGTTTTCTTCAACTCTTTGCTCTCTCACTCGCCATGTGCAATCAGTTGTAAAGTCCTGTCATTTTTTTTTTCTACATTCTCAACATTTCTCCTCTGATACTGCTACTGCTATGGTGCAGCCCCTCATTGCTTCATGCCTGAACTGTTTCAATAGCCTTATGGTTGGTCTCCTTGCCTCAAGTTTCTCTCCCTCTAATCCATCTGTCAGCTGTCAAATTGATCTTCGTGAAGCTCCTTGGACTGTGTCCAAAAAACAAAACTTTATCCCCTTCTCCCTTGCCCATTTTGCCCTTTACCATTTTGATCAACTCCAGTGGCTCTTTATTGCCTCTAGGTTCAAATATGAAATCATCTATTTGACTTTTAAAGCCTTCCCTAACTTACCCTCTTCCTACCCAACATGCAGCCTGTGAGCCAGTGACATTGGCCTCCTTGTTGTTCCTTAGACGAGACACTCCATCTCTTGATTCTGGGCATTTTTACTGGCTGTCCCACATGCATGTAACTCTGCTTCCTCATCCTCTCCTCCTAGCTTTCTTTCCTGGCTTCCTTCAGATCTTAACTAATATCCCACTTTCTGCAAGAAGTCTTTCTGCTCCCCTTTAATACTAGTGCTGTTCCTTTTCTGATTATCTCCAACATATCCTGTATATCATTTGTTTGTACATAGTAATATGTATGTAGTTTACGTCTTGTATCCCCCATTAGACTGTGAGCTCCTTTGAGAGCAGGGACTGTCTTTTGGCTTTCTTGGTATACATAAAGCCTAACACATAGTGGGCACTTAATGAATGCTAGTTGACTGACAGTCCTTGCCCTTAAAGGAGCTTATGCTTTACTAGCGGAAGGCAACACATTAAGCAGAGGGAGAGAGGATAGGTACACAATGCCATGGTGTGTAAATGTCTGGATAGTGACATGGAGGCTTGTGTGAACAAGACAGGGTCAGAGGCTTGAGGGCCATTGAGTCTGTTAGCTGTGAGAAGGGTGGTAGTGTGAACACAGTGCTTTGTAAATGTCAGCTACTTGTGGTAGGTTTGGCTGAAATTTCTTTGGAGTTTGTCTCAGAAATATTCTGTTTCTTTGCAGGTAGAAATGGCTTGAAAGATTTTACGTTCTGTCCCTACTACCAAGCAGGACAACATATTGACTATCCCTAAAAGATAATATTCCACTTAAAAGAAATTAGTATCTGGAAAAAACTTCGTGGTTTTCCCTCATAATGGTCCTTGTATCTATTGGGTCTTATAATAGCTGTTATTTCTAAATTTAACCAAAATTCTGCTTTCTACAATTAAAATAGACCCTTTTGCACTGTTCCATATAGAAATAAGATAAATAATTCCATGTACATATTTTTTTCAGAAAGCAGTTGTTGAATAATAATTAACATAACAGCAGTACCTTGAGGTTTGCAAAGTGCTTTATTTATGATTTTTTCATTTGATCTTTACCATAACCCTGTGAAGTAGGCACTTTTGTCATCCTTATCTTACACGTGGAGAAACCAAAGCAGTGAAAGGTAGAGTGACTTGCCCAGGGCCACATAGCCGGTTAAGTATCTGAAGCAAGATTCTAACTCGGGACTTTCAGATTCCAGTTCCAACTGTACCACCTACCTGCCTCAGTTGGCTCTTCAGACATGATTTGGATTATTAGTGACTGTTGGTTATGACTAGAATCAGCAGATATCCTCTCCCGAAAGGAGACCTATTGTAATCAGTGTCTATTAAAGATGATAATACTTCACATTTCTATAGTACTTTGAGGATACTTTCTTCACAAAAACCTTGAGGTAGGTAACTGCATGTTATCTTTGTTCTTCGTATGAAGAAACTAAGATTCAAAGTCTTGCTGAACTTAGCAGTTGATGCTGGAATTTGAACTCAAGTTTCTCCTGACTTTAATTTTGATCTGTCTCTATCTCTGTCTCTCTGACACACTCTTACACACCCCACAACACTCCATAAGTACTATGACTAGAAGGAGATTTACAGTAAAGGTGATGTGACTACCTTTAAGCTAGGAATCTTAGAGGAGACATTGTTCACTATCACATGCACATAAGACAAAATGAGATTTCTTATTGGGTAGATGAAGCAGCTGTAAAGTCATAGCAAGTTTCATTTAGTCTTTAGTAAACAAAGGGCTTTTGCCAACACATACGGGTTAGTACTGTGCACGTGTCAGCTGTTCTGTGAGGCTGATGTGCACTTTCAATTTATGAGGCTCAGCTGTTCTGGATTATAATAGATTATAAAGTGTATTTACAGTGATGATCCTTTCTTGTGAGATACAAACATCCCAGGCTGTTCACACTGAAGCTTGGCTTTCCTGCTTTGTTTTTATTGCCCTCTTGTGTAGAAATTGAAAAAACTGACAGAATCAAATGAGCCCCACATTCATATCAATCATTCATGGTTTTCTCTGATGATAATTAAAGGATACAATAAAATTAAAATCTTGTAATTGATAATGGTGTATGTATGGTTCATTGATGTTCTCAATGAAACACCTGTGACACAGACACACAATCATTATTGTTCAGCACCTAATGTGTGCCAAGCACTGTGACACAAAGATGAGACTGTCATACATAACATTTATAGAGGGCTAGCATGGTCGAATAGAGAGCTGGCTTTGGAGTTAGGAAGACGAGTTCAAGTTCCATTTTCTGATATAGAAGTACTGGCTGTGTAAGATGGAACAAGTTACTTGACCTTTAGGTCAAGTCTGGGGCAATTTCTATAATACAGTAATTTATAAAATAGTTGCTGATAAATATTAATTGATATAGGGTACTTTCTCATTAGGAATTCCCTTTGCCTGTGAAATCACAGATCTTGACCAAAAAAAAAATCATAAACACTCTTAGTTTACATTTTATAAACAATCATACGCTAAGTCTGGTGTAACAGTACCATTTGTAAAAATATTATACCATCTTCCAAAGGGAATAAATCAATATGAGCTTTTGGAAAAGAAGTTAAAACAAATATGTTCTTTTCTCAGTGCTGATCTACCTCCCCATTTCTTAGTATTTGACGCTGATCTTTACATTCTTGAAGTTATCTATTCCTTTAACTTCTGTGTTACTAGGTTTTTTTTTTTTCCCCTGGTTCATACCTTACTTCTCCTCCATCCCTTATTGGACATCTATGCTGAGATCATCATGTTCCTACCTAGCCATGGAAGTTCTCCCAAGGTTCTAACCTCAGTCTTCTTTCTTATTAGGTTACTTCTGACTGTTTTCTCTCCCTTTGGCTCTATTCTCGTGATTTCCACTAGTCAGTTTTATTCGACAGACATTAAGCATCTGCCATCTCCAGAGCAATATGCTAGATCGAGGAGTTGGAAGAACATGACACAGAAAAATGGGAGAAGGATCTTTAAATAGTTAGACATGTAGAACAGGTATGAGTTTGTTCCCAAGAGGATGGGTCTAGACTTTCTGAGGAAGAAAGCAGTTGATCATGTTTCATGAAAGAATGAATGACCCACATATGCCACCAAGCATAAGGACATCTTTTATTAACCACAGAAAAAGTGCTTTTTATAGCAGCTGAATCTCTTTAGAGAGACACAGAGATAGCCATGCATTGAACTGACATAAAAAATTGGTAGATATGCTATATTCTGTAAGCATATACCCCAGATGTGGCAGAGAAGCACAAGATTTATCCACTGAAGTTATATACATCTGGGGATTCATATGAGAATGAATAAAATAGCCAAGCAAGAATCCATAAATAAATTTTGAGGAATTATGAAGACCTCAATAGGAAGCTGAAAGACTTCCTATCTATCTCAAAAGTAATGTTTTCATTGTGATTGCCTGTTGGTGATAGGTTCTTCAGAAAAGAAAGAAGGATTTAGAAAATGAACAACTGGCAAGGAAAATACTGTAATGTCAGAAAACAAATTTTTGCTTGAGATAAATGATGGGTGTATCTCACAAGGGCTGGGGCAACTATATTTGCCTTGGAGACTGGTTGATCTGATAAAAAGACTTGAAAGTGAAAATGGGAGATGAGGGAGAAAAGTATCTAGATAACCATAGAGAAGAGCAGGTGTATTCTACAAAGGTAGAATAGCAGGAGATATTGTTTGGTAATTGACAGGTGAGGAACAGAAACCATAATCATGAGCTCGGAGGTGGTAATGCATGGAGTTTAAATAATAAAGCGATCTTGGTATCTTAACTAAAGGTAAATATGACGTATGTATCAGGAAGACCCAATGGGATGTACTTCTTGGGAAGAAGAGGGCAATTTTTGTTCAAAAGGAGGAGATTAAAAAGAGGGGGTAGTAAAATGATATTCCACCTAAGTAAGATCAACAAGCCAAAGATGGGGGAATGATGGAGAATATTCAGTGAAGATTAAAGGAGAGAAAAACAAACATTATTGAGGTGAGACCATACTACAGATTTCCAGGCCAGCTAGAGGAGTTGATGATGGGTTGCTGCCCTATATCACAAAAATGACATGAAAGTGACTTGGCTAGACAGACATATACAAGCAAAGCAACCAATGAATATTTAAAAATTTTGCTTTGCTGATAAATTTATCCTTCAGGAGGTCGATAAAATGACAAGAACTAGTCTATGATAGTATTCAGACTACTAATAAGGTTAGGAAGATGAGGCAAGGGATAGGACTCTTGTTTGAGATAGATAGGAAATTGATTTATGTAGGCTAGAAGCCAGAACTAATACTCCTGTTTCATCTTCTCCCCCTGCCTCACCCACCCCTTCCTCCAACATCATTACAAAGGAGGATGAGCTTCAGCCTTTAATGGATAAAACAAAAAAATAGTTTGGGAATTGGGACCCAAGGTTACTGAGATGGTAGTAAGAAAGCACTTGGCTTCTCTAAATATGTTCAAGTCATCTGGTGCAGATGAAATGAAATACTATGGTACTGAAAAAGCTCATGAATATGGTTGATGACCTGCAATTAGTGACCTTTGAGGAACTGTGAAGAATGGGAGAAGTGCAATAGTATTAAGGATGGTCAAATGTCTCGATTTTCTAAAAGGGGAGTAAGATGAATACTTCAGAATATATGCAAGTGATCTTGGCATCAGCTTTCTAGCTAATTACCTGTCTCCTCATCCATCTTGTATTTATTACCAGATTAATCACTTCAATCTCATCAATATTGGTAGGACTCTTTTTAGCAGAGTAGTTTGAAACTTGTCCATGTATTACCTCATTCTGTATGACCCTTGTCCATTCTTCCCATAAATCTTCCAGAAGGGAGTCCACCAAGGAGTTTCCTCTAAGCTTTTTAACGTTACATGGGCAATAGTAAAGCATACATCTTCTATATGACTGGGCCACATCATTTTCATATATTTCTTGAGTAATGTCTTCTATACTAGGGCTTCTTAAACTTTTTCCACTCGTGACCCCTTTTTGTGTTTTTACAGCATAGCATTGTGTGGCCTACAGCATGCACAGTGCAAAGCGTGCATGCTTTGTGTTCAGAACCAAGGCTGCAGTGAAGTTGCACAATGCAGCCTGGGCAAATGCTGCCAAAACACCTTGGATTCATTATGCATTTGATTTTTAATTAATTTTTGGTCGTTGCATGTTCAGAATCCTTTTACTGTTGCCAAATTTTTCTCAACCCCATATGGGGACACAACTCTTAGTTAAAGAACCACTGTTCTATACAAATTCTTGCAAGTAGCTCTTGAGTACTGCTGCAGAGTATCACATCTCTCATTGCCATTTGGGCAAACTAATTTTTGAAGACTGTGCTATTCTGTGATTAATCTTCTGAAAATATTGTATTTTTCATGTCACTTAAACTACTGGCTCCCTGTTGTCAACTCCACCAAAATCCAAGTTTTTATACCTGACTTTTAATGCTTAAATCCTCCCTTCCTATCTTCTCTATCCAGTCTTATTTTACACTACTTCCAACAGACTCCATTCACTCAAGAATGAATGTAGACTTCACTGTTTCTCCTCATATACCACTTATGCTTTGCTTTGCTTCCATAGCTTAGTTTTTTGTTGCTGCTCAGTCATTTTTTCAGTCATGTCTGACTCTTCCTGACTCCATTTGGGGTTTTCTTGGCAAAGAGACTGGAATGGTTTGCCATTTCCTTCTCCAGATCATTTTACAAATGAGGAAGCTTGGGCAAACAGGGTTGAATGACTTGCTCAGGATCACACAGCTAGTAATTATCTGAGGTCAGATTTGAACTCGTGAGGATGAGTCTTCCTGATTCTAGCTCTAGCAGTCTATCCGCTGGGCCACCTAGTTGCCTGTATATATGGTTACTCCCATTGAAATATATATTCCTCTTAACCAATCTAGATCTTATCCAGTCTTCAGGGTTGTTCAGGTTGTTCTGGCAGCTCAAGACCCAGGCCTTTCTGTCTTCTAGTCATTACCTCATTGTTTAACATTTTACTGTTTTCTTACCATTTCATAAACATATGTATATTTACATATATATTTATTTACATGTGTGTATATATACATACATATATATGTGTGTGCAGATTTCTTGTATATGTATATCTATATACATATAAACACGTGTGTATATATTTTTTCTTTTCAATGAGATCAGTTCCATACTCATAGCCAAATACTAAGTGCTTGGATAATACTAGTTGATTAAAATACTGAAATTGAGAAATTCTTTTTGGTAAGGATGATTTTACATGTACTACTTGGATATCTCACAAAGCTAAGACTTTATTTTGATTTGACATCAATTCAGACAGTAGGTACTTTTAGCCATTTGCAAAATTTCTGTAAAAATTCTGATTGCATGCTAAAGCATTGTAATGTATTTGCTGAGGAAGGACCTAGCCCTGGCTATTATAATTTAGGACTGGATGTATGTTAGCTATAAAAATAAATCAAAACTAAATACTTTTTAAAATTCAATTATTTAAATTAAACTGGATTGATTTAAAAAAAAATTTTTTTCCCAAAGAAGTCAAATCCTTTCATGTATATTTTAATATTATAATATATATAGTGTACTATAATATCAGGTAAGATAAGGAAGAACAATCTTATTGTTCCAATTTTTCATGTTAAAGTTGAGGGTACAGAGGGGTTAAGGGCTTTATTCAAGACCAGTCAGTGCTCAAAGTCAGATCTGTTCTTTCCACTAGAAAATCCTTTTATATACTTTGGGTAATTAGCTGTTCTCAAAGTGATCCCAAGCATTAAGGTGACTATTGAAAGTTCCCTGGGAACTTATGTTAAAAAATAAGTGGGTGGAAAAAAAACCCAGCCCCCAAAACAGTGGAAAGTAACCAGAGATACAGCTTAATGTATGGGAAGAAGCCTTGGGTTTTGGTGTCAGATGACCTGGGCTCAAAGATGGCTTATTAACTATATAACCTTTGGTGAATGTCTCTAACATGTTCAGTTTCCTAAGCTGCAGAAATAAAGGGTCAGACTTGGAGGATCTCCAAGCTTCCTTCCAGTTCCAAATCTCGTGATGGAATTTTTGTTTTCGAGAAGAAGCGTGGTGTGGCAGAAAGAATATTAGACTGGAAGTTAGGAGACTTGAGGTTAAGGTCTGAAATCCATAGTAGCATCTGACGAGTCACTCCCCCTTTCTGAGCATTAGTTTCCTCATCTGTAAAATAAGTGGGTTGGATTAGATGATCTCTAAGATTCTAGCCAGTTCTCCATCCTATAATGGAAAACCTGCTATATTTTGTTTTATTATAGTGCCAATACATGCTGTCACTGTGCTCTGAAATCTCATTTCTGTTTGAGCTGCAGCCCCACAAGGCTGTTTGCAAGAATTTTCAAATATCCGTCCTCCTTTTATTTGCTGGTTTGCAAACTCATCAATTAACTAGGAAGGGGAAACATAAATCTGTTGTCTAGAATCTGTCATTGCTAAATAAATCATGTTCTTGACAGACTTATCTAGCCAGTCACCTAACTTCTACTGAAACTACTACATGCTTGCCTTCCTTACAAAGGCCAACCAAAGATATCTTCATTGTGCTTACAGAATGGATCTCTGCATCAGGAGCGAGTTTGGGATGGATGACCTCCAAGGTCCCTTTAAGCTCTGGGATTCTGTGAGACTGAGGGTTGGAGGCTAGATAACAAGTTAAATTCATTTGAGTGTTTGATTCTGTACCAGATGAAAATAACCTGGAAATTGAAAAGGTGGAGGGGGAGTTCTTGTAATTAGTCTGGAGTCCTTAAAACAAGTATACATTTTAATCAGTCTGTTAGGGCAGAGATCCCTAACCTTATTTGGAACATGAACGGTTTTTCAGTCCTTTAAAGAAGAGATTAACCCTTTTTGTGTCATGGAGCCCTTTGGCAGTCAAGTGAAGCCTGTGAGCCCTTCTCAGAATCATGTTTATTAAATGCATAAAATATATAGGATTACCAAAGAAAATAATTTTATTGAAATATAGTTATCAAAATTTAAAAGACATTCGCAGACCTTAGGTTAAGAAGCTCTCCTCTAAACCTTTCAATTCACTGAGCTGATGAAGTCTATGAATGTATATGTGGTACTTTTTTCATAGGGGTTGTAAAAAAGCTTCTTGCTTTGGAAATGGTACTGTAGTTGGACTTCAGCTGTGGCCTTCTCCCCAATAGAAATACTGTGTTCAGGGCACTGCTGGCTGCTCTTTGCTTGGTAAAGTCAGGCTTTGTCTTAACCAGTTGTGATACCTGTAGTGGGGAACAAGACTTATCTCAACTCTTAAGAATCGTTATGAAAGTGCAACAAAAGACCAATTAAACTCCTCTCAAGGATATTTCAGATTGGCTGTAATACATAGCTTGAACCACATTTTTGTACCTAAACAGCTTGATAAATTGTATAACCCATGGCTCAGAACTCTCAAATTCTGGATTTAAATGGATTGGACCCAATCTTGGGAATGGTACCCTAAACCTCTCCTTTTAGCTTATAAGGTGTTGCCTTCACCCAGAGCTTGTTCTGAGGGAATATCAATCATGTTTAGGCTTCTACAGGTATAGGTAACTGAATTCCTAGCCACAGTATGGGGTGCAGTATGTTACCTATCCCCATCACTTTATTAGGGTTAGTATAGAAGCATAAAAACAGAAGAGAAAAAGAGGCTGAAAACAATCTGTTAACTTCTTTTATAGGCCAATAAAAAGAGGTCATTCTTCCCACAAAAGTCTGTCTAAGAATCCAGAACAATTCACCTTGGGGGTAAATTGTTCTATCAAGGATACCCAACTTCTATGAAGCATTGGGAATGACTTCAAATTGGTCATTTTGTCTGGGGGCAGCCTGTCACTGAGATGAAATTAAGAGCTTTAGTTCACTTTTTAAAAAGACTAATGGGCATATTCCTATGCTCTAAACAGAGATTTTTAGAATGGTTCCAAACAAATGCTCCTCTCCAGGTAAACTCATCCAGCAGATCAGGGGGACCCCCTTGATCCGCCCCACCCTTTGCAAATATAGGACCAAAAGTCCATGTCATTATAGTTGGAAGAGTTTTTACATACATCATCCTTTTTTGTTCCTCACAACCATCCTGTGAGGTATATGCAACAGGTAGTAACTGTCCATGTTACAGATGACAACAGTGAGACTGGGAGGTTATGACTTTCCCATAGTCAAAGAACTCGTAAGGGCCAGGGGCAGTATTTAAGCCCAAGTCTCCTACTGACACTACTCTAGTGCCTCCTTCACATTGCCCTGAACTGGCATCTCGAGGTAGGCTTCCTGTTTCTAAAATATCACATTCACTCACTTTAATAAGGGAGCAAGGTGCAGGAGAAAGATCACTGGATTTAGAACCATGGTCCTCAGGCTCGTTTACTTGCTGGCTGCATAGTCTTGGACAAGTCATTTCATCTGAGTGTTAATTTCTTCCATGCCTATTTTATGGGTAAGAAACTAAGAACATTTGTTAAATGCTTACTGTGTGTGAGGCATTATGCTAAATACTGGAGACACAAATACAGTATGAAGGGTAACAAAGCCCCAGCCCTTGAGAAGCTTACTTTCTAATACAAGAAAACAACATACACAGGGGAATGGTGGTAGTCAGGGAGAGTTGTTTTTGGTTGTGAGGTCCCAGGATGGTAAACCATAGGTCAATTGATTGATGTGCCTTTTCCAATAGTGGTAGCATTGAGTTGAATAGCCTCCCTCAAGCCAGAGGTAGGGAGCTGGGGGTGGGTAGAAGGTATTCTCCTGGCAGCATGGCATGGAGATGACCAAAGGGCAGTGTTGATGGGTCTGGGTTAGGGTTAGGTTGAGAGAACTCACCAATGAGGAGCCTAGGACCTAGGGTGGAAGCTGGAGTGGTGGCTGGGAGCCAGGGTAGCGTGGCCTCCTCAGACTTACAGGGATGCTTCAAGATCAAATGAGATAATGTTTATAAAGCACTAAGTGATGTGAGTTGCTATTTATTATTATTATTATTATTCTACCATATACATTTATTCATGTTCTAAAATACATGTGGTACAGTGGAAAGAATGCTGTTTCTGGTAGCAGGGGAATTGGCTTCAAATCCTCCTTTTGATGCTGTATGATGCTTAACCTCCTGAGTCTCAGTTTCCATATCTGTAAAATGAAGGTTTTGCCACCTAGTGATAACCCATGAGGTGTCATTTCCAGCTCTGAATCTCTGCTGCTGTGTTCTCCAGGCCTTGGCTGACCATGTATTCCAATTTTATTGCTACAATAACACAAGACTTAGCAGGTTCCTACCAAGCTGCGAAGTATTCTGGCAGGGGCTTACCTACGATCCAAACCAAGAAACATTTAGTAAGCATCTACTAAGTGCCAGGCACTGTGCCTAAGCAGTGCTTGGGATACAAAGGGATACAATTAATAAGAAAGAAAAATAATCTCCACCCTCCAGGAGCTTACAGTCTAAAGAGGGAGACCACACAAAAGGAGGCAGGAGAGTGGGGTTGAGGAAGGGGGAGATGGGACATCAACTAGGCAGGGCAGCAGATGCCAAGTGAGTGATCTGAGAGTCCAGTTTTTCCTCCTATAAAGGAAAATTTTTGGTACAGCACCTTCCAGCCCTCTAGAAAGGAGAGGAGGCTAAGGTAGGTGGTATCAATCAAGGCCTGAGTTAGCATCATGGTGATAAGTTTAGAAGCATTGAGCTTATCCTGGGAGGGGCATCTTGTGCTGTGGAGTTAAAACCAGGCAGGGAAGCAAATGCCAAGTGGAGTGAGACTGTAGACTCCAATTCTCAAAGGAACTGATTGGGTAGTCCCCATCTCTGAGCACCTCTATTGAGAACTAAAGCCAAAACTAGATTGGGAATTCAATTTTTTTTTTAAGGTTTTTGTTTGGGAGTTCAATTTTTAAGAATGATGAGAGAGATCTTACTCTTCAATAAGTCTTGAGATAGTACAATTCATCAAGATTTGCATTCGTCGTTAAGTGAAGCTAGGTTTGTCAGCTAGGTGGCACAATGTTGGACTCAGAGTCGGGTAGACTCGAGTTCAAATCCTGCCTCAGAAGCTTACTAGTTGTGTGTAAAATTGTCTGTAAAATTGAGATAATAGCACCTACCTCACAGACTTGTCTTGAGGATCAAATGAGACAACATTTGTAAAACGCTTTATCAACATTAAAGCATCATATAAACACTAAGTGGAACAACAAAGGGTGTCCGTCGCAGGTTTGAAGAAATCCCCATCCTTGGAGCTGTTCAGCATTTCACCTAATTCCTGCAGCTGTACTCACGGCCTCTTACTTTCAATTAAATTTTAAGCTGCTTGAAGCAGGAATTGTATCCCATTCATGTCTTTCTTGGCTTAGCACATAACACTGTATGCCCAGTAGGTGCTCCATAAATATTTGTTGCGGTTGGTGTTGCAACCACATTCCAATATGATGTCTGAGATGGTAAAGATGTTCTGTGGCTCTTGTGGTTGGCCTTGGTGCTTGTTCATTAGCAAACATTTCCTTCATAGTCTTGGACCATTTAGGCCTTACTGTTACATCTAGAGATGCTAATGGAGGTGCCATTACATGTCTAGAATGTGAATTGTTTGAGTAGGTACCAGTATTTATGCATTGATCAGAATTCCTCAGGATAGCCCAGATTTCCGTGAATGGAAGCAATCTGTAGATGTTCTCTGCTTGACCTAGTCTTCTCTGGTTATTGGTAAAGGGCAAGGAAATACATGGTTTGAATGCAGTCAGTCGGTGTACTAGGCACTGAGCATTAGGAAGATAAGATTGAGTCTCTGTCCTCAAGGAGTTGATAGTCTGTGGAGGGGGAGACAAGATGTACTTGTATACAAGTTGAGTCAGTAATCATTTATTAAGCATTTATTATATACCAGGCACTGTGTGATTTGGGAAGAATGAACGCTAACAGGGAAATTGGGAAAGGCTTCCTGTGGATGGCCTTGAAAGAAACAAGGGATTCCTTGTTTGGCAGAGGTGAAATGGGAAGGTATTACAGGCAGAGGGGACAGCTTTTGTAAAGGCATGGAGAGCAGTAAGAAAGCCAGTTTGGCTTGAGTATGTGAACCCTAGAGGATGTGAAGGAAGGGTGATGTATTGTTCAGTTATTTCAGTTATGTCCAACCCTTCATGACCCCAATTGGGGTTTTCTTGGCAAACATGCTAGAGTGGTTTGCCATTTCCTTCTCCAGCTCATTTTGCAAATTAGGAAACTGAGGCAAACAGGGTTAAGTGATTTGCCCAAGATCACACAGCCAGTAAGTGTCTGAAGCTGGATTTGAACTTGGGAAGAAGAGTCTTCCTGCCTCCAGGCCTGGCACTCTGTCCACTGTGCCACCTAGCTACCCTGGGGTTATATATAACAAGTCTATAAAAGTAAGTTAGATTTGGGTTGTAAGGACGTCACATACTAAGCAGATGCATTTATATTTGCTTCTAGAAATAATAGTCACTAGAATTTAGAGAGGGGAGAAGGAGGAAGGAACGTAGCATTGCTGTTTGACCTGGTCAGACCTGTACTTCCTGAAATAGCTTTGGCAGCTGTATGGAGGACAGATTGGAATGAGGAAACACTGGAGGCAGGAGAGACCAATTAAGAGGCTGTTGCAGTCTTCTAGCTGAGAGCTGATAAGTGCCTAAACTCGGTGGTGGTGGTGGTCATGTGAGTGGAGAGAATGGGACAGATAAGAGATGATACGAAAGGAGAAATGATAAAATTTGGCAACTGATTGTAAAAGTTTTGTCTGAATTGTGTATGTTGTAAAGCCGGAGCAAGAACTGTCGCTAGACACATGATGAATTAGATCAGCAGTCTTTGAATGTCCCCCCAAGCCCCCCAGAATATTCACATTTTAGTAAAAAATGTGAATGCCCACTCGTATGCATCAAGGCTGGTCTACAGCACCACTTTCTATATGAAGCCTTTCTCATTCTCCTATTAACATCTTCCCGTGTGTGTTTTGTACAGACTTACCTATGACCATATTGTCTTGCTTCCTAGACTATTGCCTCCTCACAAACAGAGGTCTCTTTTTTTTCTTATTTCCAGAACTTAGAACAATGCCTGGCAAGTAATAGTCATGTATTATTGATGACTTCTTTCCACCAGGCCACTGGTCCCAATTTCTCAGCAGTTGCTGCCCCTGTCCTACCACTGAAAAGAAGTGAAGAGAAAGAGAATTAGTGGTCTAACCTGATGGGTTTCATGTGCCATACTGCCTTCATTGTCCTCACCTCTCATAGCTGCTGCCACCCTGGTCCCTGACCCTGCAGGTGTCTTCTACTATGGTCAGACTGTGACTTCTATTGGCCTGCTCCAGGCCCCCCACTCAGCCCAGGTCTGTCTCAACTGCCCTTTCCCATAGGCCCTTTACTTAGCTTGTATCTGTGCTCCCAGTCACTGCTACATCCCACTTCTTGGAGAGAGGTAGACAGAAAAAGCAGCACCTCTCCTCTTGTATCAGCAGCCCCTCAAATAGAGGGTTTCTAACCAAAGCCACTCTGTGCGAGTGAGGAGACCTAAAATCCTTTTGAATCTCTTGTCATTCATTACCTGGATACCAATGTAGCACCAATGTTGTCTCACCATATGACCAATGCACCTTCTTTTCCAGTCCTACACTGCTCTGATGATATACTTTAAGCAGCTTGTCTTCTGTGATTCTTAGATGGTAGTGCATTGCATGAGCCTCTCCATTGCCTTTTGAGTGACTCTCAACTTTCAGTTTATTTGGAGGCTGTGGTGTTTCATGACTTGCCATACAGTGTCTTAAGAAGAATATCATCAAAAAGATAAGATTTTGACATTAAACTCAATACAACCTTCTTATTGACAGTACCATGAGTTATACTAAATTTAAACCAACCCTACCATCTGGAGGAAGGGGGACACTTGTTTACCTGCCTTTGGCTGGCTCATACAAACCATTTGGTGCTACATGTCAGGGGTTCATGAAGCTGCACATGGTATCATTGTTTCCTGGCAGTTTCCTGGCTTCTTTGCATTCTTAAAACAGCCTGGAGGCATAAAGAGAGGGGTGAAGTAACCTTTACTCAGTAGGGTGGAGTAGGTAAAAGGAGTGGTGGGATATTGAGAGACATGGTTGCCCAGCCCAGTCCTAACCTGCCATAACCCAATAACTTTTGCAAGTGGAAATCCACCTTCTGTAATCTATGGTTTAGATATAAGCCATCCTGGCAAAGCAAGGAACTCGTCTATTCTACAAAAAATCCAATTCTATAGCCAAAGTAGCTTCCTGTAAAATTATTTGGTTCTGAGGTGTGGAGAAGCACTAAAATTATTAAACAATACTTTGCTTTTATGTGACATATCCAGTTAGTTCAGTTTGAACAATGCACCTAAAATTGAAATTAAATGTATACCTGCAGGGCTAATATACTAATAAAATTCAGTGTATAATGAAGAAGCCTGCATTCTGCTGGCAGCTTCTGTCTTGTGATGGGAATGGATTTTAAAAGTGGGTCTTTGTAAAATCAGAACTTGCAATAGCTGTATCTCAGATTATGTAAAAAGGGGAAAATGGAAGTAAAGTGAAAACCTTCCCAGTGAGAAGGTAATATGTTGAAAACAGTTAGGAGGAATGTTTCCCAGCTGTTTAAGTTTCCTGAATGGAATGTCTAGCATTCTGTTATCACTGTTTCAATGACAACCTCTCAGGACATGCATCTTGGTATGCCTCACCCATGTATTTTTGTCCAGGTGTCAAAAATAGATAGGCGATGGGGTAAGTGTAAAAGCTATTGAGGGAACAAGGCAGCAAATTCCAAATAAAGGAGGATAGCTTGTGAGTTTTAGAGGTTACTTAGAAACTTGGGTCCATCATGTCTTAGAATGGAATTAAGTTGAATTTGTATGTGATAAGATTGGCTTCTTTAAAGCCCAAATAGGTCATTTGATTACTATGTTGGTAATATTAAAGATAGTGTTGATTTAGTTTAAAAACTTAGAATAAAAGTTGGCACATAGATTGAAAGAGAAACATGAAATATCAAAAAGGAGAAGTGTGCAGGATGTCAAAGAAATGAATAAGCAAAAAAGATGGGTTGATCACATGGCAAGGGTGAAGGATAATCAGTAGTCAGTCTGGGTGCTCCATTGCTATCTTGAGAGAGGAAGGGCTCTAGCAGGTTGATTGGATTTCATATGGTGAACTTATGGGTAAAAATGAATGAGTGTGTTACAATTGCATTCAACAAACAATTTTTAAACACCTACTGTATACTAGGTACTATGTTGCTTTTGCACCTAGCTAGAGACACAAAGAAAAATAAAGCAGTCTCTGCCCACAAAGAGCTTGCATTCCACTTAAGGGAAACAGATATGAATATACAAAATGTATAGTAAATGCACAATAATTTTTTGGTAGAGGAGAACATTAACAAGTAGAACGGTCAGAAAAAAAAATATTCTCTCCAATAATGTGATCTATGTCATTGGAAAGAATATTCGTATCCATAAGACAAAGTTCTGTTTTAGTATTTGTAGCTATAGAGACTCAAGCAGAAACTCACAAACACATTCTTTGCCCTTATGTCTACAGGTAGGAAAAAAGAAAAAGGAAGACACATATTTTGACCTATTGTTTACAGCTTGGCATTACCTATTTATTAATCTTGAGTTTCATTATTTGACAAGGTAATTACTCTATTAAACATTATCCTTTAGAGACTAACACTTCAAAACTTCATATATTCAGGAAGAGACATATGGAGTAAGTGATGGAGACAAATTGTTGAACTCGGAGTCAGAACTAAGTTCAAATCCTGCCTCTGATCCTGTGGGATCAGATCAGGAGCAAGTTACTTAACATCTCTAAGTCTCAGTTTCCTGCAAAATGGGGATAAGCCTACTTGTAGTCTCTATTTCATGGGGTATTTTTGAAGCCCAAGGGAATAAAGTCTTTGTAAATGTCAGGTGTCGTCATTAGTATTTTTGTTATTGTTTTCAATGTGGTCCTCATCTCTAACCAACAAAGATTGCAGTTCTTCTAAGTCTTGTTAAGTGAGTTGGTTTAACCAAAAAGTTAATCCACCCAGAAGCCAATCTGGTGATACACCTCCAAGCTTAGCATGGCTTGTCCTTAAAAGACATGGTCTGCTGCTGGGCCCCAACCTGAAACATTTCCAACTTGGTAGGATTTTCCAGGCTTGTGTTCTGTGGGCATAACCTTCCTCTAAGGAAGAGGAGGTATCCAGAGAGGACTTGAGCTGAGGAAAAGGAATAGGTGGATTTTTAAAACACCCATTTAACTTGGTTCTACGACTGTTTCCTTACCGTGTAACTATGAGGCAGTGGAAATGACATAGGCATATAGACAAACATGCCTGAACTTTACACAAACAGCCAATTAGATGTGTATATTTTATTTTGGTCGAAGAAAAACATTTGGAAATGTAGATGTGTATCCACTTACAGAAAACCTACTAGGCTATTACGTATTTCTGACATATTTCTGTCTTATACACTTCCTGTCTTAAAATACAAAAATAAAGGATACAGAGACGAAATCCTTGCAAATTGGAGACTATTCAGACTAAGGAGCTGAGCTAAATGCACGTTGTTTTCTGATGATGACGATGGCTACATCTGGGGTGGATGAATCATCCTAACCTGGCAAATAAGTCTCTTCAATTTTAACAAAATGATTCATTCAGGAAAGGCAGGCAATGAAATAAGGTTAAGGCACAAATATTCTGACTTAAAGGTCTCAAAGCTATGTAATGTTTTTCTTTTTCTTTGAAAAAGTGACATCCCCATAGTTGAGTTTTGGTAAACTGCTAGATGATGGGATGAGGAAGGAAAGATAAAATTAAATTTTATCCATTATCTTAAGGCAGCCTTTATAAACTTAGGTATATCCACAACAGCATTTGAAAGAAGAAATAAATATGATGCCTAGGTTCAGGCAAGTAATAAGTATAAGAAAAACTAAATATAATCCCACTGTATTTTTCCAGGCTTCTGACATTCAACCTAGGTAGGAATGATATATTATTCCTTATGTAGAAAGCTGGGAAAATGTGGATTAAATGATAATTCAATTAGATGGATTTGGAACTGTCTGAATAGCCAGACTCAAGAAATAGTTAATGATTCACTGTCAAACTGACTGAGGTCTCTACTGGAATGCCCCAGGGATCTGTGTTTAGTCCACCTCTGTTTTAATTAACATTTTTATCAGTGCCTTAGTTGGAGACACAGGTGATATGCTTATCAAATTTGCATATAACTCAAAGCTGGGAGAAATAGCAGAAGCCCTCGATGATGAGTCAGGATTCAAAATCTTGACAAGCTAGAGCCTTGGGAAGAATCTAATCATAGGTATACATGGATGGGCTGGGTGTGCTCTCAAATAAGATGAAATTCAGTTAGGTCAAATATAAAGTCTTACACTTGGGTGCAAAAGATGAAATTCATCTTCAGTTGTGCAAGGTGAGGTAGCAGTGGTTAGACAGTGATAGTTCTGAAAAAGAGAGGGGATGGGGAGAGAGAAGAGGAGTTTAGTGGACTGCAAACCAAAAAAGCTAATGCCTTTGTGGGATACATTGACTGAACTGTAGGTTCCATGAATAAGGAGATGGTGCAGTGGATTGAGTGCTGGGCCTGAAATCAGGAAGTCTCATATTCCTAAGTTCCAATCTGGCTTCAGACACTTACTAGTTTTGTGACCCTGGGAAAGTCACTTACCCCTGTTTGCCTCAGGTTCCTCATCTGTAAAATGAGCTGGAGAAAAAAATGGCAAACCATTCCAGTATCTTTGCCAAGAAAATCCTAAATGGGGTCACCAAGAGTTGGACGTGACTGAACACCACCACCACCTGTGTATTCCTCCTGTCATAGGAGAGTGTCCTATTGAGTTCTAGGTGCCTGTGTCCCATCAGGATAAGTTGAAGGAACTTGGGATGCTTCTCCTGGAGAAGAGAAGCCTTGGGAGGATGTGATCATCACTCTGTTCAAGTATTTGAAGTGCTGTCATGTGGAAAAGGGATTAAACTTGTTCTTTATGGCCCCAGAGGGCAAAACCATTAGCAGTAACTACTAGCTGCAGAGAGGAAAATTGAGCCTTGAGCCTTGCTATCGGGAAAAGCTTCCTCACAGTTAGACTGTCCAGAAGTGTAATGGGCTGTTCTCAGAAGCCACTCGTGAGAGGCTTTGAACCTGAGGCTGGATGACCACTTTTAGGATAGTATATAATTTTTGCTATTGTTCAGTCATTTCAGTTGTGTCTGACTCTTTGTGACCCCATTTGGGGTTGTTGGCAAAGATTCTGGAGTGGTTTGCCATTCATTTTCTTCTCCAGCTCTTTTTACAGATGAGGAAACTATGGCAAACAGGGTTAAGTGACTTGTCAAAGGTCACAGAGCTAATAAGTGTCTGAGTCTGGATTTGAACTTGGGTCTTCCTGACTCCAGACCCATCACTCTATCCATTTTGCCACCTAGCTGCCTCTAATATTTTGTTTGAAGTTGTACTTAAATCCTTAAAGTATTTCTCCTGTACTTTTGACTTGTCCCCATGTCAGCTTTCCACACAGCAGTTTCTTGGGTATTGTGCTATCATTCATCCTCCATAAGTACAGTTCTCAGTGGAGTCCTGGTACAGTAAGCATCACTCTTCAGTTGCTTATATTCCAGGACCTTGTTGCTCAAGAATGATGTCTTTGACAGATTCAAATCCCAAAGTCACAGAGAAAATTGCTCAGTACCAATCATCTCTACATTTTTTACCCACTTAGGTGTAAAGTTTGATGCCTCTCTGATGACAGTGACATCTGCTGTCACTTTAACTTTAATTTTATAATTTTCTTCTTAAAAAAAAAAGGCTCACAAGACAATATTGGGTAAAAAATGCGCAACAGCCTGGTAGCCTCTTTTAGTATTGAATAAAAATTTACTTCTACAAAACAAAAAAACCCTGAATCTAAGATTTAGGTATGCTTCCACCAGATAGAAGTTGTGTGCACTAGTCGGGTATTCTAAGCAATAAAGCATAAACTGTGTCTGTCTTTGATTGAAACAGAAATAAGTGTATTACTTTTTTCCTTTTTAGAAAATCACTATTTAAAGAGTGGGTCTTAAACAACATTAACCAGCATAACAATCTTTCAGAATGATTAAAAAAAAAAACCTGGCTACATAGGAATTAGAACTAGAGGATATAAACAGGTAGATTGAGCATTTATTAAGTGCTCACTGTGTATTAGGCCCTGTGGTAACCACAAATACAGGGTGACAAGACAGTCCTTGCCCTCAAGGACTTAGATTCTAATGGAGAAAGGTAACACATATAGGTGAGTTTGAAGGGGGAAGAGGAAATGGCAGGTGAACTAAGGCAGATGCCTGGATCGGGGCAAGATAAGACAAAACCTTATCAGTACCCAGGGTAGTCACAGGGATGAAGACCAAGGTTTTAGTGAGAAAGAGGTAGAGATGATGGCATGAGTGGAGATGGCTGAAAAGGAGCCCTTTAAGCTCATCTGGTCCAATCTGTATAGGAGAAGAAAATGAAGGTTCATAGAGGTTAATTGACTTGCCAAAGGTCAAGCAACTAGTAAATAGAGCTACTGTTGACTGTACATCTAGTAAGTGGCCTTTCACCAGTTTGGGATCTTTTCTGCTATTTTTTGACCCTTTCCTTTCTAAATCCACTCTGAACACATTCATTCATTGAACACATTCACCGAGTATCTACTTTGGGTGGGCACTGGGAATCTTAATTTAGGAGCAAAAGTGCTTTTGGGTGGCTTATTCTCAACCTTTAGGTTATGCTTGGTCTTAAAAGACCCTTGGGATGCTCATGACTTAACTGCTGATTATAAAGTCTCACCAGCTCATCTATGCTGAATATACTTAATGTGGAGAAAGGTCCCTAGTGGACAAATGGTGGTGGTAGTACTACAACCTAGCTAGCTAGCATTTATATAGCACTTTAAGGGTTGCAAAGCACTTTACAAATAGTATCCCATTTATCCTCACAACAACCCTGGGAAGTAGATACCACAATTGTCTCCACTTTACAGAAGAGGAAACTGAGACTGAGAGAGGTTAATTGACATGCCCAGGGTCACAAAACTACTAAATAGTGGAATTCCAACTTGGTTCTTCCTGACTCAGAATCTAACATTCTTACCCACTGCACCACCTTGCTGCCTGCAATGAATGACGTAAGACTTTGTCCTTGACTCTTCTTTGTTCAACCTTTGTATTAATGACTTGGATGAACTTCTATATGCCTGTATCGAATAGGAGACTGACACAAAGCTGGGAAAGAGCTAATAAGTTGGATGACAGGATCAGAAGTCGAATATATCTTGATAGGTTGTAATGATGACTTTTAACCGTGGATAAATATAAAAATCTCAGATTTAGGTTTTTAAAAACCAGTGGCAGAAGTCCAAAATGAGGGAGATCTTGATAACAGGTGATGTGGAAAGAATAAAAACAAAACTTGGAAGATTTAGTTTAATACAAGTTCAGTATGACCCAGATACTTAGTAGCTTTGTGACCCTGGACAAGCAGCTTACCTCATTTCTGCCTCAGTTTCTCCATTTCTTAAATAGAGATAATAACACCTGCTTCCCAGGGTTGTGGTGAGAATAAAAATGAGATATTTGCAAAGTGCTTTGCAAACCTTATACAGCTATATAAATGCTGGTTATTGTTATTATTATTATTATAGCACAATACCATGATGTTGCTGTCCTCAAAAGATAATAACTTTTAATCTCCATTCATAAAAATACAATATTCCGATTAGAGCAGAGAGTATTTTTGCCGAACTGTTCACTAGTCATATACTTGGAGCATCATGTCTGATTTGGGTACCTAAGATTTTAAGGACACAACAAACCAGTTTCTAGAGGAAAAAGACCAGATAGGAAGACCTCTAGATAATTGACCATATGTGAATGGTTAAAGGAACTGGGGCTATTTAGTCTGAATAATTCTTAAGGGGGCTAACATTTGGAAAAAGGAATGAACTTACTGTTTTTTTTTTCCCAAGGACCAGAACTAGTATCAGTGGTTGAAAATTACATGGAAGCAGATGTTGGCTCAATATAACAACTAGAGCTGCTCACAGAGAAATGGGCCACCTTGAAAAGTAGGGAGCTTCTGCTGGTACTGGAAATATTACAGCAGAGCCTGGGGGACTGTTAGTCAGGAAACTTATAGGAAAAAAGGTCCAGTTTTTGTGAAGCTCAAACTAGGACCTCTAATTTTCCTTTTTATAATTCTTTGTTTTTCTGATGCTGTGAGTTTATTCATCCTGCCTAAACTCTTCAGTATAATTAAAGTTCTTAATATATTTCAACTAACTGCCCTTACAGTTTCTCCTTTACAAAATTCTGCATACAAAGAAAATGTTAAATAAATTAAAAAAAAAAACAACCCTTTACCACCCAATCAGATATGCCAGGGATTTTGCCATTGAAAGTAAAATTCCTTTGACTCTTTCTCCAAATGAAATATATTTTTTCTGAGTATCCTAGCCTCTCCTTTCAGTTTTCAAAGTGGGAACTTCTGGATAAATTTGCATGCGATAATTGGAGTCATTGTACCAAGGGAGCTAACTACCCTTAATCTTGGCTACAATTCACAAACTAATTTGAAGCAGAATAATTTTCTTAAAGTCTCGGTATCTTTACATGACAATATTTTGTACATTTTTAAAAATTGAGGTTTGAAGTGACTTCACTAGATTATGTCTTCCAGGCCTTGGAAAAACCTATTGGTTTCTTTCATTCAATTTTCAAGTAAATTCAACAGATTTATTGAGCATTTACTGGATATTGTAGCATCAAGATGAATGTTTAACAGGTGGAATAGTGCACAAAGGAACAGATAGGTTGCACAGTGGGCAGAGTCCCAGGCCTAGAGTTAAGATTCATTTTCGTTGAGTTCAAATACGGCCTCAGACACTTACTAGCAGTATGACCCTGGGCAAGTCACTTAATCCTATTTGCCTCAGTTTCCTCATCTGTAAAATAAGCTGGAGGAGGAAATGGCAAACCACTCCAGTATCTTTGCAGGAAAACCCCAATTAGGGTCACAGAGTTGGACATAACTGAAAAATGACTGAATAGTGTGCAACACAAGTAGAAAACATGTTCCTTCTGGGAACCCAAAGTATAGTTGAGGAGATAATAAAACAGCTAGAAAATAACTGCAAAGCAGCCAGTGAACACATGCCACCAACTTCTAAACCTATATAGGAATTTCCTCACAGGGGTTCTTATGAACTTATTTGTGTTAATAGTTGGGTAATTATATTTCAATATAATTGTTTTCCTTTATGCTCCTATGTATTTTGTTTTATGCATTCTTCTGACCTTTTCTCAGAAGAAGTCCATAGATTTCTCCAAACTCTCTAAGAGGTCCATGACACAAAGAATGCTTCAGAACCTCTGGTATCCTCGAATTTGGTCAGTTAACAAGCTTTTGCAGACTTCCAGGAATGGGAATTTATTACTACCACTCCTCCCCCAAGACAGCTGATTCCACTTTTGTAAGGCTGTAAGATAATCAATGTGTACTGATCTGATCTTACAGATTAAATTGGTTAAGCACCTACAGTGTATCAAGCACTGTGCCAAGTACCTACGATACAAAAAGAGACAAAAGACAGCCCCTGCTCTCAGGGAGCTTACAACTTAATGATTTAGAGATGGGAGAGACCTTGGAGACCATCTAGTCCAGCTAATGAGGAAACTGAGGCACAGAGAGGCAGGATTTGAACCCAGATCTTTTGACTCCAACCTCACTGATTTTTGCACTATGCCATATTGCCTCAGATTCTTAGTTCTTCATGTTGAGCTGAAGAGGATTGGTACACAGGAATGGCACATAATGAGGGCTTAATAAATCTTTGACTGATTAAGAAGTCATATGTAGGAACTGGCCAGTTTTCTTTTGTTAATTAGAGTTTCATGTGTTTGTTGCCTAGGTAGCAACATTCATTGGCGCACTTCAGGCTCTGTGTTGCCAATGAAAACCTTGAGCCTTGTGTGATTTCCCTGACCATAAATTCCATTGTTGTGGTAGTCAAGTCCTGGCATTTTAGAACTGATGTCAGGTTCTTCCTATTTCTAGTTATAACGAGAGAAGACATTTCAGTGTCTGAACTATAGTTCAGCTAGCAGTATGGTGGATAGACACTGGGCCTGGAGTTGGCAAAACCTAAGTTCAAATCCAGCCTCAGACACTTAGTAGCAGTGTGGCCCTGGGCAAGTCACTTAACCCTGTTTGCCTCAGTTTCCTTGTCTGTAAAATGTGCTGAAGAAGGAAATGGCAAACCACTCCAGTATCTCCGCCAAGAAAACACCAAATAAAGTTACAGAGTTGGACACAACTGAAACAGCCTGGCTACAATAACAGTTCAGCTGGTGGAAAGAGCTCTGGGCCTAGAATAAGGAAGACCACAGTTGAAATCCTGTCTCAGAAACTTATTACCTGTGTGACCCTGAGCAAGTCACTTAACCACTACCTGCCTCAGTTTCCTCATCTGTAAAATGAAAATAGTAACAGCACTTAACTCCCAGGAATGTTGCAAGGATCAAATTTGCAAACCTTAAAGTGCTATTTAAATGTGAACTATTGTTCATATAATGTTTCCTAGATGCTGATTCCTTTAAATATGTAGAAGATTTAAACTTTCTAAATATGCTCAGTACTAGGACATGGGTGGGAACATTTTTTTTTTCTGCTGAGAATTTCAAACCCACCAAAAGAAAAAGTTATGAGCCATAGTAATCCATAGGCATTAGGAGTTATTAGAGCACTTCAGAATTAATTTACTGATGAGGAAACTGAGACCAAAAGAAGTTAAGTGACTTCCTTAAATCACACTACTAATCGGTGACAGAGCCAGAATTGAAATCCACATGGTTCAGTTAAAGCAGCAATGAATTTGGAATCCAGAGACCCTGTGTTCAGATTTCTCTTCTGTTGTTCCCTGTGTGACCTAGGCAAATCATTTAAACTCTCTGGGCCTCAGTTGGTTCATCTGTGACTGGAGTCCTTGGACCTGAGTTCAAATCCCAGCTCTGATAAATTACTGCCTGAGTGACCCTGGTCTAGTCACTTACTCTCTGGACCTCAGGTGCCCATAAAACAAGGGGGTCGGACTGATGGTCTCGGAGATCCTTCAAGCTTTATATCTAGGTTCCTATAATGTGACAACATCCAGGGTTCATTCCACATATACCACACTAATCTTGTGTTGCTATTGCTAACTGAAACGTTCACCTTACTCATCTTTATTTTCTTTAATTGACAAATGTTTATTTTCTCTTCCATCTCACCCCCATTAAAAAAGGAAGAAAGACAAGGGGGGGGGACCTTTCTGAGGGATGTAGTACATGCCTGTAATCCCTGCTGTCTGGGAAACTGAGGCTGGCAAATCTCTTGAGCTATGGTAGGCTAAGCAGATCACACTTAATTTGGTATTAGTACAGTAAACCCCCAGGCTGCCTCAAAAGGAGCTAACTGGTGCAGGTCAGAGTGGGATCTGGCCGGTGTCTAGCCTCTGCCTTTCCAGCCTGGCCGAGATAGGGAAATCCAGTCTTAAAGGGAGGGGTGGTGTGTGTGTCTGTGTGTGTCTGTGTTTTCAAACAAAACAAATTCCCCCCCCATGATGATGATATCAGAAAATGTTATCTTATTCTGCATCTTGAGTCTGTCATTTCTCTGTTAGAAAGTGGTCAGCATGTTTCATGATTGGTTCTCTGAACTGGTAGCTGTCACATCTTTAAAAAAAATGAAAGAATAGATAACATAACAATTTAATAACACAATAAAACAAATGTAAACATTTTAGTTTATCAATATTTTGAAGATCTGAGATCTTATCATTAGGCAATTTCTCTACCACCAATATATTATTTTTCTTCATGAATTACTGTGACTGAAAAACAATTGATTACTAGGTAATAATTCTGGGGGTAATTGACCTCTCCTAGCCTAGCTTATTCTGACCTTTAAACAGCAGATACATAATCCATTAAGGGTCATACTGGAAACCCTGACAGTTCAATAGGCCCTAAACCAGATTGGATATCACCCTTGTACACATTAACCGGTCACTGGGACAAGTAGGCCAGATCTATATTACGATCAATACAAGAAGGGGAGGGGAAAAGGGGAGGACAGATGAAGGGAAAGGGAGAGGTAATGTGAATAAGGAGAAAATAAAGAAAAAGAGAGGAAAAGGGAAATGGAAGGGGGAGGAAAAGAAGAGATCCATGGAGGGTAAGATGCATGAAATACTTCCTGTAACTAAGATGAATTCTTGTCATAGCTTGCTTTCACTTGGACTGTGGTGACTCAGTTATTACTCATAACCACTGCTCTTTGAAATTGGGATTTGCTGTCCTACTGCTTGAGGGGAGCTAAGTGGCACAGTAGATAGAGTGCCAAGTCTGGGGTTCTAAGTTCAAATCCAGCCTCACTAGCTATGTGACCCTAGGCAAGTTACATAGCCCTGTTTGCCTCAGTTTCCTCATCTGTAAAATGAGGTAGAGAAGGAAATGGCAAACCACTCCAGTATCTTTGTCAAGAAAACCCTAAGTGATGTCACAGAGTCAGACATAACTAAAATGATGGAATAACAACAACAAACACCGTAGCTTAGACTAATTTCTTAACTCTTTGAAAAATCTAGGGCTTTTGCTTTTTCTTTCTTTCTTCCTTCCTTTTTTTTTTTTTTAAACTCCAAAATTGTAGAAGGTAGCTGGTATCGTGGGTAGAGCTTGAAAACTTGGAGTCAGGAAGACTTTAGTTCAAATCCTGCCTCTGAAACTTATTAGCTATGTGACCCTGGACAAGCCACTTCATCTCTGTTTCCTCTCCCATAAAATGGGAATAATAGCACCTAACTTCTAGCATAGTTATTAGGATTAAATGAGATAATGTATAGGAATTGTTTTGCAATCCTTATAGGTAATCTCTGTATTGAATACTTATTATTGTTATTGAAAGTAAATGTAACTTTCTTATTGGATTCTACAGGTTTTACACCAGTGTAAAGAAAATTCGGGTTTTCAGAATTTATTTGGGAAAGGTAGAAGCGTCTGCCAATTTACCATCAATTCTTGGAAATATCTTGACCTAGAAAAGCCACTTATATTTCTATACTTACTCCCTTTACTTGCTAAGATCCAGTGACACTGGCTTTTTGGTTCTATAGCACAACACTCCAACTCATGACTCCATGCATTTTCCCCATGCCAGGAATGTTCTCCCTCCTCATTTCCATATCCTGGCTTCCCTGGATTCCTTCAAGTTGTTTTTCAGTCATGTCCGACTCTTCATGACCCTGTGGATCACTGTCCATGGCGTTTTCTTGGCAAAGATACTGGAGTGGTTTGCCATTTCCTTCTTCAATGGAGAAGGGTCACACAGCTACTAAGTGTCTGAAGTTGAATTTGAACTTGGGTCTTGCTAACTCCAGGCCCAGCGCTCTATCCACCGAGGGACCTAGCTGCCCCCAAAATCTCATCTACAGGAAGCCTTTCCTGGTTCCCCCTTAATATCAGTGCCTTTTCTCTGTTGATTATTTCCAGCTTTGGAAATTCCTATATATAATATATGAATCTGATCTATATATCCCACATGATCCAATAGAGGGTACTACTATTGTCCTGTTTAGAGCTTGTTTGTATCTATTTGTTTGTTATCTCTTCTATTAGACTGTAAGCTCCCTGAGAGCAAAAATGGTCTTTAATCTTTATTTGTATCCCCATTGCTTAGCACAGTAGATACTTAATAAATGTTTGACTATAAGGTCTGAATAGGGGAAAGGTTATTATCTACCTGGAAGGTTTGCAAAGGTTTTCTAGAAGAGGTGGCATTCGAGTTGGGTTACAAAGGATAAAGAGGAATCCAAAAGTCAGAGAGAATTCCAGGCCTAGGAAATAGTACCCAGGGGAGTACTATGAGAGGACTGGAGAAGGCTGGATGATGAAGGGCCTGGACTGAGGAATTCGAAGGGTTTTTAGCAGAGGAATGATAGGATAAGATCTGGTATGAGAATTTTTTAAAATTGTCATCCAACCCTCCAGTTTTCACCAAATTAAATGTACTTTTTGAAGTTTACTTGAGGCCTTATGCATAGACCATTCATTGAGTATAATATAGGCATATATATATATATCTATATATATATAAAAGCTTCTATATGCCATCTACTGTGGATGCGATGACAAAAGTAAAACCCTCCTAACCCTCCATTAGCTGGAGGAAACTTACACGTTTGTATACAGATAAGTAAATACAAAACATATGCCAAGTCATTTTGGAATGGGAGAGGGGAGTGTGCTGACAGCTGGGAGGCTCGGGGAAAGGCGTTTTGTAGGAGGTGACCATTGAGCTAGGATTTGAAGGGAGCAAGAGGTTCCCAGAGATGGAGTGAAGGGGAAGTACTTCAGTTCTAAAGAGACGGCTTATACAAAAACACAGAGGCCTGAGAGAGAATGTCCTGACAGAACAGCAAGAAACCTTCTTTGACTGTATGATGAATAATAGTCAATAACCCATTTTAAGCACTTCCTATGTGCCAGGTACTATGCTCTGTTGTTCAGTCATTTTCAATTGTGTTGGACTCTTCAGGATCCCATTTGGGGTTTTCTTGGCAGAAATACTGGAGTGGTTTGCCATTTCCTTCTCCAGGTCATTTTACATATAAGGAAACTGAGGCAAACAGGGTGAAGTGACTTGCCCAGAGTCACACAGCTAGTAAATGTCTGAGGCTGGATTTGAACTCAGAAAGTTAAGTCTTTCTGACTCCAGACCCCTTGATCTGTCCTTTGTACCATCTTGCAGCCCTTAGTTATTATGGTAAGCATGGGATAATGTTAAATAAAATGAAATCGATACTTACTAATTTGTGAAATGTATGTAATATGAAAATCTAAAAAGATAGGCTGAAGTCATATTCAGGGAATATGCCATGGAACATGCCAAAGGAATTTGTGTTTTGCCCTAGAGGCAGCTGCTTGGGTGGCTGTGCTGTGAGTGGACAGAAAGAAACCAATGCCAGAGAGGAAAAATAAGACATATCCCTGCCCTGGAGGAGCTTACAATGTAATAAATGGATCAGAACCAGTAATTTTCAGTAGAAGGTCTTTCTTATCACTGTGAAACTCTTCAGATGTTGTGGTCAAGCCATTGGTGGCTGTGTTCTGAATAGAATAGCAGCCCCAGTGGGACTAAATAGGGTCATCAATTCCTGCAATGTTGAAGGCTTTCCTATCATCAGAGACTTGGGATGGAGGAGAATAGTGACTGCAGAAACAGCACAGTCCTATTTTGGGGGAAACTTTTGTTAGTTGTAGTCTGTCCCCTAATCAGTCAAACCCAAGTGAGTCAGGCAGCCTGTTGTGAAGTTGAAAGTGGGTAGAAAGAAAAAGTTAGAAAGTTAAGTTTTCAGCTGTGATAAAGATTTCATTGTGTGTAGAAATTCATGTAAACTCCACAAGTTGTCTTTCTAGGCTAGCTAAAAATTGATTTTAATTTGGGGAACAGAGTCCATGAAGCCCAAAACAGAAGAAGAAAAAAGAAATGAGCCCCAAACATAAATGATTAGTCATGGAAACGGTGCTATATTAGATATTCAGATAATTTTTAGAAATGATAATGGTGTCAGGCTTCCTTTTGCTGCTCTAGAATCTATAATTTGCATTATTTTTAGGATCTTGCTATTTAAAGAAACAGCTCATTTAAAAGTTGGTGACACAGTTAATGGTAGTTTATTTCTGTTATTGTGAAACTTGAAATGAAAACAAATGCTGCATATGATGTTTTTTTTTTTTTTAAAGAATCTGTTGCCTTTTCCCAGGAAGGTTTGTGTGATGAACAGAATGGCACACACTTTTATTTTTCCCAAACTCCGTGTCAAAACTCACGAGAACAATATATCACTGTATAGGGAATTTACCCAAAGGTGACATTATCGGGATTGAATCCCCACAGTGTAATCAGAATGAATAGATTGACATGCTGATAGAATTCAGAGAAAGGACTTCTGGGAATTAGGTCATATATAGTCTTTTTGTAGTGCTTAAATGAATGATTGGTTATAGAATATTGCTGTACTTAAATTTACATTCTTTGGGGGCTCTGGTAAAATCTTGCATTCTCTTCAGGACAGAATTGAAAAGTAGGACAATCAGTGGCTATAACTCTAACCAGACTCCTTCATAGAAAACACAGGAAACTGTTTCTTAATTTAAAATAGCTTCAGTCTGTACAATTCGGTCTTCTGGTGTAGGCTTACTTTGCTTCTGTTATTAGACATGAGTACAGTTGTGGAGGGGTAACTGGTCAAAGCCAAAGATCTTGTTTTCTTTTTTGTTTGAATTTGCCGTTCACCTTCAGACAGGAATGTAAACTAAGTATGTATATTCAAGTAGGAATCCAAAATGTTAAAGCCTGTATAATTTTTTAAATATATTACCCCCTTTTTTTAATATATCACTTTTGGAAAAAATATATATAACTAGTGTTGGTACACTGGTTAGACTGGGGAATCAGGATTGTATTCCTTGCTATAACATTAACTAAATGCGTCCATGGATGAGTTACTTTGGGTTGTTCTTCCTCAACTGTAAAGAAGTTTGGATTAGATGATTTCCTAAAGCCCCTTCTAGAGCTCTAAAAATCTTTTGATTTTATGATGCATACATGGAGACTTTGGCATAAAATTTGAATATCACTATCCTTTTTTTTTCTTTTTTTTAATCTTAAGATCTACATGGAACTATAAACTCATCTAAATAGGACTCTAACCCCTACTTCATAGTATCCCAAGACCAAGTCTTCTTTCTGAGAAGAGTCTAGAGAGTTTAGGCCAGAGATTGGCTGGTTGAGTTGAATACGAATAGGATGGGAAGGAGCTCCTTTTTCTGCCTCTCTGTCTCCCCTCTGTCCTTTTCTCCTTTTCTCCTCCTCTTCTATAAAATGAACATAACAAAACTTATACCATCTCCCTGGGTGAGATTTAAACAAAGGCTGTACGATCTCCTTGGGGGCATCCTCTAAAAGGGATCACTTTTCAGATATGGGTTGGACTAGATGGCCTCAGAGCCATCTTCTCAATGAAGGTCAATAGAAGTGATTTGTCCATTACAAAGCTGTCTATAAATTTGAGCTACCGTGATGATCTTAGAATTGTGGTTTGCATGAGCCTGGTTTCTCAAAGGCTATGCAAGTGGAACACAAGTTCTGGCTGGTCCTACCAAGCAAGAAAGGCCTCCAGTTCAGGCCTAGTCATAAACTCACTGTCTTTTGTCCAAGGAACACCCTTACCCTTGCCCGGTTTAGAGATACTAGAAAGTTGGCCCCCAGGTGACAAATGTTATTTATGCTTACAAAGATTGTGTAACATCTGTTGTATTGGTAGAAGGCCTATTCACACTGAAGAAATCACATATTCTTGAAGCATTATTGTTTTTTGTTATTGATAGAACATGCAAGTTCATCTTCATTCCAAGGACCTGAGACTTCACTCATGTGGGTACCCTATCCACCAATGAGGATGATAACCCATCCATGCCTTAGTGAATAGCCATCATGATTTGCTATGGTAGGAAAAATCAGCTTTGCATAGTAGCCAACAATTTGGTGATAAGCTTCTCCAAATTTCACTAGGAAAGTCTTCAAAGCACATATTCTGTCACTGAGCTCATAATGGCATAACCTTGGAGAACAACCCAGGGGAAACTCCATCCTACAGTGAAGTATAGGAATTTAGTAGAGGTATTTTAGAATGTTTCTGTAAAATAGAATTACAGGATTATGGATTTAGAGTTAGAAGGCACATTAGACGTCATCTTCTTTTTATTTAACTTCTTGGGTTTCAGTTCTATAAAATGAGAAGATTGGACTACAAGCCTTCTAAGGTTGCTTCTAACTAGACCTGTGATCTCAGGCTTACTGGCTTGTTTTAAAGAAGGTGAAATTAAATGTTTAGACTTGGAATTTTAAAAGAAAATATGAGAATATGCTATATAACCCCAGGACATAGTACAGCCCCAGGATTTTTCAGTTGTCACTAATTTAGTGACTTATGGGTATTCGAACAAGCAGAGTCAGTGTTCTGGTAATTGCAACAATTCTGAAACATAATTGTATGTCATTTTCTTTAGTTAATGGCGTTGTGAAGAGAGAGGAATGGAAACACTGTCCTCCTTGTTCTTTTACAAATGCAGCCCTTCTAGTCACCTAAAGTAAAGGATGAACATCACCATCTTCAAACTTGAGAGATTAAAAAAGACCCTGAATGTGCCAATCACTTTTAAATGACTTGTAATTACTCAATTATTTCCCACTTCTGGTATTCTCTCTAGTGAAAATATTAAAAGTGGTTAAAAAAACAAAAGAAAACTTTGTCTTGATTTTGATTCTCCAAGTGTCTAAGAAGATACTAGAGATTATTGACTTACCATTTCTAATTATACTTAGAAAAGGGACCAAAATGGTGGAAGAAGTAAAAATAGAGAAAAGCAAATTATTTTAGACAAGACAGAAGCATTGCATAAAGATTTGCTTTGGGAAAATGTGGGGGGAAAATGGATTCAAAGCAATTGTTTTCTTAGGTCATTGTGATATTATGTCTTTAATATATGCATAGCTAAATATAAAGGTAATCCATATTTGATGAAATAATCAGCTAATGGATCATTTCCTAAGAATACTGACTTAAATTTTTTTTATTTAACCACTGATTATGCTTAAATTCTCATGGATAACTTTCTAAACATTTTAAAAAATATAGTAAAAAATGGCCATGTCGTGTCTCTGGATTTATCACAGTTGAAAACAAAACAATAGTCCCTTCCCCCAAAAAAAGAAAAACCCAAGAAAACAAATCTACCCATCATGGGCTATATGCAGATATACTTTCTGCTTGTTAATGTTGTATTGTTTTATTAAATATGAGAGGCAACATGACATAGTAGATAGCTGGCCTCAAAGTCAATAAAATGTGGGCTTTTCGCCTCTGAAACATAATGGCTGTTCAGTTCTAACCAATTCACTTAATTTCTCAGTGTTCTGGTACCTCTCAAAAATTCCAAGTTTCAGAGAAGGTACCAACCTTTGTGAGTAGAGAGAATTTCCTTATCTAGAAGTTTATATAACAAAGGAATTACAGGCCCAGTCTCTATCCTTAGCCCCTATACTACAGCTGGGTGGCCCAGTGGACAGAACACTGGACCTGGAATCAGGAAAACCTGAGTCCCAGTGTGGCCTTAGACACACACGAGCTTTGTGACCCTGGACAAGTCACTTAATTTTTTTCTGCCTCAATTTCTTCAATTGTAAAGTGGAAATAATAATACCCCTCAGGGTTGTCATTTGTAAAGTGCTTTACAAACCTAAAAGTGCTATATAAGTGCTAGCTATTATTTTTTTATCACTAGATATTTGGTACAGACCAAAGCTTTTATATTCTAGTTTTCTTTTATAAACAAAGAAGACTATTCAAACTAGGGAATAACTATGCTGTTAATTGATAAAGATTATGTCCTTGGGGCATATCACATGAATCATATCAATTTTTCTATCAAAAAAAATTTTTTTTGAGACAGTGTCCAGGTTCAAATCCTAGAAAGTTTAGCTACTTACTATTTGTGTTATAAATCACTTAATCTACTTAGACCTCAGTTTCACTTTATAAGATGAGACTAGATAATTTCTAAGATCTTTTCCAGCTACAAATCCAATAATCCTCTGATATTTCAATAATTTATTACTTCTGGTTTTTAGACCAGGTATAATTCTGCTCATAGTCAAAGTATATTTTGAAGTACAATGAAGGATATGTGAAGCTTAGTTCGGATGAAGGGAATTAATTTCTTGAAGTTAGGGATAGTGGTAGCAAAGAAGAATATTGGACTGATCATCTACTCCAGATAAAAGGAAGTGATGGATCCATACATGATGGATTTAATGAGTCTGAGGATTCCCTGAGAAGCACTCGGTCTAGAATTCCCTTGAGAAGCTGAATAAGTTCTTGAACTGGCGCTGAGGATGTCCTGGTCTGAATGGAGCCTGAGACCTGGCAACAAGCTTTCAAGGCAACCTTTGGACTACTATGGTCTCAGTCAGATCTTCAGGGTTGTAGCTGGCAGAAGACTAGACCAGGTAGTCTTGAAGCTACACTCGGTATCTCCCACTAGAATCCTCTGGAGACACGGGTGGGTATAAATGGACCTGTGTTTTGAGACTTAGCTGGTAAGGAAGTATTTACCCCGGCCAGCACCCTAGTCTATTTGGCCTGTTGAAGTAGACATCAGGTGAATAGTTATGATTTTAGATCTGCAAAGCACCTTGGAGATCATGTTGTCATCTTTTTCATTGTTAAGTTAAGTTCTTGGGCTTGTTTTCTTTAAACAAGAGTCAGAATTGGAGGAAAGAGCCCAGGAAATGAACCAAGATTGAACAGTTTAGAGAAAACACAAGGAGAATAATAGAAGAGAGCAGGGGAAATAAAGAGAAGTACTAGGAGTGGGGCTTCTAGGTGGCACAATAGATAGGGTGCCAGCTCTGAAGTCAGGAGGATTCCTCTTGCTGAGTTCAAATCCAGCCTCAGACACTGACAATCTGTGTGACCCTAGGCAAGTCATGTAAACCCTGTTTTCCTCAGTTTCCTCATCAGTAAAATGAACTGGAGAAGGAAATGGCAAATCACTTCACTATCTCTGCCACAAAAATCCCAAATGACGTCACAAAGAATTGGATGCAACTGAAATGACTGAACAACAACAGCAACCAGTAGGAGGGGGAGAAAAAGGAAAATGGACAAGGGAAGAAAAGAATCTGATTAGTGATAATTGTGTAGACTTCTTTTTTCACTCTTAGACCTACTGTGTACTTCTTTCCATATTACCAGTGAGCTCCAATGATTTCCACAGTCTTTGGCCAGTGCTTTAAAGGTCAGACAGAGGATAAAATACTTCACTCCCTTCTGAGCACACACAGCTGGGCCAGTAAACAATCTGTTTTTCTTCATTTTCCCACCAACGTTGCTACTGTCTTCTTCCTGCAGAAAAACAGAAAGGATAGGCTCCAAAACGGAGATAGGAAATGGTCCTGGGGCTTGCCAGACAAGCATTTATCCATCTGATTGAGAGAGTTTGAATCAATTTAAGTACTGCAGAGAAGTTTTCCATTCATTCAGTTATTCTTCAAGCCCTTATTAAGTACCTCTTACATGCCAGATGCCATGTCGAGAATATAAACACAAAAAAAATCAATGCTTGCCCTCAAGTAGTTTATGTTCTCTTCGAGGAGAAACAACATGGTCGTGTATAAAAGTAAGTTACAGGCAAAATATTTTTTGTTGTTGGGGTAGTAGTGGGTGTTCAGTTAAAGACATTAAAAGGAACATAAACAACCCAGCTTAAATAGGTAAACCCTAGTAGGACCCTCATTTTTCTTGTGGGAGGCAGAAGCTGAAGAGGCAGCTGCAAAAATCTTGTGATCTCTAAATTTTTTTTTTATTTTTTATTTTTTTTTTTTGCTTGTGCTGTGCAAAGGTTTCCATGCACATTCCCAGACCACAATAGGTAAAGCTTTTACAGATGAAATGAATAAGTAATCATCAAAACAAAGCATAATGACTCACCTGTACTTTTCCTTTATGAAATGAGAAGACTATTTATTCATCTTAAGTCTCTCTCCATTTGTTCCTATTTGGCATGCATGTCCTGAATAATAACTTCAGGATCACATCTTGCTGCTTTATCCAAAGGACAGATGCAGGGTACATGTTTGTTTTATGAATTCTTCTGCCGTGGGCAAAAAAAAATGACACTTTGCTTTAATTTTTTTTAATGATGGATCCTATCAGTGAAAATACTCTAACAGATCTTTATATTTTACCTGATTCTCTCCCCTGCCAGAGCCCATGCTTTTCACTTGTGTGCTCTATTGAGTGAAGGGTAATTGTTGTGTGCAGTTGCCTTGATTTTAAGTAGAACCACCATATGCATCTGAAACAGGAGTCTGGCCCCTGGAGTTTACAGGTTAATTTAATCTGTTCCCTGTAAATTATTTAATAGAAAGCCAGTGTTTCAGAAAACAACATGCACCAGTGCCACTTTCTTGTCACATGGAAGACAGAGTGTCTCCCTTCAGGAGGACAGAATGACAGTTCCACTTGTCTTAGCTTTAAGATAATTAGATCAGTAACTTATTCTCTGCTGAAGACTAAACCTTATCTTATTGGCTAAAATTCAGAATCAATCATGTGTTCCTCGGCCTGCCCTATCTCACAAGAAGGGAGCAGTAAACAATTTGTATGTTTCAATTAGGTTGCCATAAAAAATGAGTAGCTGCAAGGCATTAGTTTATTACTGGTATCCAGCCCTGTTTTCATTTACTAAATGGCATTCTGAAAGCCTCCATTCTGAACATAATCACCTTAGGGCATCCACTGAGTATGGCCCTGAATGATTCAATTATGGCTGAAAGTCATTCTCTTCCCAGAACATGAGATTTAGGACTCTTACAGTCTCCTAGTGTGTGTCTAATGCTCCCATCTTTGTACTCACTAGGATCCTTGCATACAGATGGCTACAGAGAAGCAACTGTAAGGAGATCTTTCTTTCTCTTTCATGCTCTGATGTCTTCCTTCCACCCTATCTGCCTCACCCCTCTCTACCTCTCTCAGTGAAGGTCTCTAAATAAATGAGAATTATAATAATAATAATAATAATAATAGCTAACAGTTATACACTATAGTTGCTTTAGGATTACTGTGCACTCTTCTTTCATTCTCCTATTTGAGCTTCACAACAACTCTGAAGTAATGTATTAATAGCAGGTATCATGATGGAGTGAGCGGAAAAACACCAAATTCGGCATCAGAGGACCAACCAGTAGAAGGGGAAAGGAACAAGCATTTATTAAGTGCCTGTTATGTCCCAGACACAGTGCTAAGCGATTTATAAAAAATTATTTAATCCTCACAACCCTGGGAGGTAGGTGCTATTCTTACCCCTGTTTTACAGATGAGGAAACTGAGGCAGACAAGGTTAAACGACTTGCTCAGGTCACACAGCTACTAAGTGTCTAAGGCTGGATTTGAACTTGGGTGTTCCTAACTTCAGGCCAACTGCAGTACTGTGTTTTGTTTTCCCCTTGCTTTGATGAAGTCGCAAGAGGGAAGTTGCCACTTACAATAAGTGGCAAAGAATAACAGCAGTTTAATGGTGCTGGACTTCACGGTAGCTCCTATACTGGCGTAGGAGGGACTAGGGTCCTGTGGCTTAAAGGGAACTCAGCTTGAAGTTATGGGGGGGACTGGGTAGAGACAGTTGAGACAGGGTTGTTTCTGACATTGATGGGAAAGAAGTATTAGTAGTGGAGGGGCAAATGAAATGAGTTCCTTCACCTTCTGAACCCAGGTGCAGCAGTTGACTGTAAGAGATGGTGGGTAGGTCTGCTTTTCACCATTACTCTTTGTCTATATGGGACCTCTATTTTAATTGGATTTGGTGAAAGCTTGTCACCTCTAAGGACAGGTAGATTTTTCTTTCATTGTATGTAGTTCTTTGTGGTAAAGCATAAATAATGATGAAATGTTGATTAGCTTGAAATAGTATCAGAGATAGTCTTCTAATTTGATCTTTTTAAACTATATTTTGCTTGCTTGTTGATACACAAAAGAGCTTGGCATCCACTTCATTCATTTTAGTCCTGCAAGAACTACTTAACACATAAGGTCAAAGGAACCAATTCAAGTGAAACTATTTAGAAAACTAGAAATATACATATGCATATGTGTATATATATATACATGTGTATTATATAAATACTATATACTTGTGTATATGTATTACATGCATTGGACATAGTTATTTTGATAGCTAATAGTTGATAGTGAAGCCATATTTCCTAAAATACATTTGAGACCAAGTTTTTTTTGTTACCCCATGGCATTTCATTTTGTGTACTTTCCTCCATTTTCATATCTATAGAGGCTTGAGTAGACAGTAATATATTAAGATGTCCAGAACAGAAGTTAACTACTTTTTCTTGTGTCTCTTTCTTGACATTTGAGTTAAGAGGTTCAGTCCTTGCTTCACTGCTAATATTGCAGCTCTTCATTTCCAAGTATGGGCTCAGCTAAACTCAAAACATGATGCCTTCCTTACATACAGTAGGCATTGATTCAACACTTATTGAACTGAAAACTTTTGTCAAAGTCTTGGGGTTTTTTTTAATAACTTTTTTCCCCCTTTCCATATTTGCCTTTGTTGGGAATAGAAATTTCTTCTCCTCTTGGCTCCTGTGGCTACTAGAAGACTATTACTGATTCCAGTTGCTGGAACTCAGATGATTTTCTGAACTTTCAAAGCTCATAAAGTTGTAATCTGGTGTGTTTTGTTCTCTAGAGACTCATTCACCTCAGATCAGGAAATAATAAATACGAGACACACCCCAAGAAAAGAGGTGCCATGCATCATGGCCACATGTCCAATGAGTAGGAAGATGATGAAGCCCTACTGCTGCCTCCTCCCTACCAAGGCCCACAGCATTTCTTCCTCTTCCCTGGAAAATGGTGAGGGGAGAGCAAGTGATAATCATCTTTTTGTATGCATATTTAGTTCTGACTCAGCAGCCAAAAGCTGACTTTTTGTTACCAATCTTTAAGTTGACAGGAAACAATTGGAGGATAATTACTTCTGATGTGAAATAGGAGAAAGGATCCCTCCATTACACATGTCTGTAAACGGGCTCACTAAGCCACATGTTGGGTTGGTACCAGGAAGAATATATTGCTCATGCTTTAAAGACTGGGACCTCATTGACCTATTACATCCCGATGAGAAAGTTCAAGCCAAGAGAAATGAAGGGATTTTCCCAAAGTTATACAGGTCATAAGTATCAGAATTTGAACGCAGATCCTCTAATTCCAGAGCTAGGAGGTCTTTCTACAATTTTGTAATCAGATTGTGAAGGCCTTAAGTGACAAGCTGAGGAGTTTACATTATATCTTAGAGGTACTAGGGAACCACTAAATGCTCTTATTTAGGGAAGACATTGTCAAACTTGTCCCTTCTATCCAGAATTTCTTACATATTTAATCTTTACCTATCATGTTATGCCATCTGTGGAGAATATAATCTAGGCAAGCTCTAACCATTTAGCAAGAGTGTATAAAGTAATTTACATCGCCATACCTGGGAGGAAAATGGGAAAAATTATCTTAAATGTAATAGATAAGAATTAAATATTTGATCAAAATCTTAACACCTTGCATTCCCTGATTAATCTCAAATGTTAAATAAAATAGTTACTGAATATTTAGAAGAGAATTTCAGGATTTTATAAATGGAAAGGACTTTAGAGATAATATAGCCTCCTTGTCCTCTTTTGCCTCCGATTTAAAAACAAAACAAAACCCCAGAAAACTGAATCTTGGGTTAAGTAACTTCTTCAACTAGTTTGTGGCAAATTCAGAACCTTAACTGAGGTGATCGGTCTCCTCCTCCAGTGTTATTTCTCTTAAATAGAGCTGAATAAGGGATACCTTTAGATGCTCCATCAGTTGCTTTTTCTGCAGTCAATTGAACAAGAGGTGCAGTGCCAAAATATTTTTTGTCGTTCTCTTTTTATGGAGCTGTCATAGAGCAGTATTTTGAATGTAGCATAATTTCCCTTCTATTGAAACCAGATAGAATTGTTTCATTGCCTTTCACCATGATGATTTTTTAATTAAACATTAGGACTGTATTTTTTAAAGACAAAATTAAGTATTTCCAAAGCAGAAACGTTATTTTCTGAAGCATCATATGGCAGCTTAAAGAGTTCTTGACATATCTGGTACTCATACCAAAATCGGAAGGAGTCAAAGGTAAAGAAAGTGAAGGTTCATAGACTAGGTTTTGCTGAAATCTTGCTTTTAAAAGTCCCTCCACTTTCTTCGCTTGTACTTCGTGAAAAATTACATGGAGATGACCCTGGACTCCTAGAAAGCTGTGCTAATGGAGAACAAACATTAAAAGAGCAAGTTCTGGCAAATCCTTCTTCCCAAGCTTGAGAAGATTGTGCATCCAGGACCAGCCTAATGATGACTTGGAAAAGGTCATTTCTAGAAGGTTGGTACTAGGTGATGCAATCCCTTGGGACAAGAAAAGGCTACAGTCTTCATAAGCCATGGGAATACTTGTACTAATCAAATCGTAAATCTCCAGAAATATTTTAAGAAGATTTTATCTCTCTTTTTTTTTTAGAGGGTACTCTAAAGGCTCTTTGCTTTAGAGGTAAAGGGTACTTTGTTCAATGGTTTAATGTTCTACTTAAAAAGATCTAACCCTTTGACACTATTTTGGTTCCTTTCAAAGACATGGATCTAGCCTCCTAAAAGTTCAGGACAATAGATTATTAAGTGTTCTTTTAACTTCGGCAAGATTTTCAGCCCCTCAATTTCCAGGTCCTTACTTCATTTGATAAAGAGATTTGAAGAAATCTGTATGCTGAATCAGATAAGTCAGAATAATGGGGTATTGGCTGCCTGATGTGTTGGGGTCCACTTAGCAAAAGTCAATGATGGAGCAGCTAGGTGGAGCAGTAGATAGGGCTCCAGCCTTGGAGTCAGGAGGACCTGGGTTCAAACTGACCTTAGACACTAGAAACTTACTAGCTGTGTGACCCAGGGCAAATCACTTAACCCTGATTGCCTCACCAAAAAAAAAAAGGCAATGAAAGTGGTGGGCCACCAATATTCAGTAAAACCTTGAATAATAGAACTTGGTGTACTTTTCTGATTTTAAATTAAGTTTGGTTTAGCCCTTATGAAAAATATTTCTCAAACATATTGGTATGCTTTTTGCTTTGTAAAGTAGAATTTTTTTCTTTATTTATTTGTTTATGGCCAAATGATGATTGAACACTAGAATTCCTCACTTCTTTGACTTTCAGCTATCATCCATTTTGGCAGTGCTCAATCTTGGTCCTTTCCCATTTCTTTCTTTCTTTTGTTGTTGTTGTTGTTGTGGCAATTAGGGTTAAGTGACTTGCCTAGAGTCACACAGCTAGTGAGTGTAGTGAGTGTTATGTGTCTGAGGTCGGATTTGAACTCAAGTCCTCCTGACTCCAGGGCCGGTGCTCTATCCACTGCACCACCTAGCTGCCCCCCCTTCCCCATTCCTTAATTCACTGGTGTTAATAAAGAAAAACACAAAATCCTGCTGATTTGGTCCACTATAAATTGTCATTTAATCTCGCCTTTTTGCTTAGTAATCCATATATTCATTTATCTTCAAACCTTTTCCGTTCTCTTCATATGTAACTGCTTCTTCCCTTCCCTTCTCTCTCTTCTGGTTCCTAATGCCAGACAACATCCACCCTCTCCCTTTCAGGATATAATTTTCCCTCCTGCTTCACTGAGATCTTATCTATCAGTCACCCTTGACATCTTCCAACTCTTCTTTCTTTTCATTTCACCTCTCCTTTCTCAACCTCAGAAAAAGTTGCTCTCCTTCTATGCAGAACTGACTGCATTTATGCTTAGGATTCCATCCCTTCCCAAACCTTAGCTCTGTTTCATCCATTTTTCACAACTTCAATACTTTCCTCTCTACAGGTTCCCTGCTGCCCATCTACAAACTTGCTTTGTTTTCCCTAGCCTAATAAAAACCTTTCCCTTGCCCCACCATCCTTTCCTGTTGCTTCATCTCTGAACTTTTTTTCAATGCCACATGTTTATAAAAAGTAAAGCTTGCTGCTTCCATTTTCTCAACCTCTTATTATCTATCTTCTGTCAGTGTTTCTGGAGAAATTGCTGGCTCACAGGATGACAAAGGTCATCTATTCCAACCCCCCCCCCATTTTGCAGGTGAGAAATTTCAGCCCAGCGAGGTTTATTAACTTGTACAAGACAAGATTTGAACCCATATCCTCAGATTCCAAATCTGGAACTTCTTTGCAGTGCACCATGATCCCTTTAGGTACCAAATCTTTTTCTCAATCCTTGTCCTCCTTGATGTCTCCATAGCTTTTAATAGGACTTATTTGATTGATAGTCTCTCCTCTCTTTGCTTCTGTGACACTGCACCATCTTGCTTCTCATTCCTGACAAAACATTCCTTCTAAGTTTGAAGGATCCTTATCTTCCTGTATTCTAAAAGTAGAAGTTTCCCCCAAGGCTTTGTCCTCAACCTTATCCAGTCTTTTCCCTGGAGGAATGGGGGGGGGGGGGGGGGGAACAGGTAAGATGGCAAAAATAAAAATAAAAAGTGTATGTTTTATTACCATTAATTCCTCTTTGCATAGCATTTAGTCATTTTAAGCAGATTTTTTCTGAAGGAAAATTTAAGTGCCCTGGATGGAGTCCTATTGACCAACTCAGTCCAAACATTGCCTTCTAAAAGAAGGGATGAAGTCAAAATGATTCTTTCCAAGCTTGATAGCATAACAATTGCTTCAGGATAATAATGCAGTTTTGCATTTCAAAAAGTAGGAAGCATCTTGAGCCTTTCAGTAGACTAAGGAATAACGTTAGGAGCACAAAATTATTTACAGTAAAATTTTCATCATTTTCAGATGCTAGAATCGGCTTTCTGACATGAAAACATGCTTATTGTAGAAGCTTATCTTAGATGCCCTAGTTACAGTCAATTCTATGGTTTCTGCCTGAACTGTGAAATTGCAGCTGTTGTTAATTCTGAAACTAAACATTTGCTGCAAGCTGACTCAGGTTTGCTTTGTAGCATAAATATAATGCTGATCTTAAAAAAAATCAGAGCTTGGCAATTTTTAGGTTATCTTTTCTGTTTTTGTTTGCCAGGAAGAAAATAAGCATCCTTAAAATATCAGAAGTCAGGAAATTGAGATAATCCCATTCATATTTATCTTTAGTGGATTCTTTTACTGAAGACTTGAACAGGAATGAATCTAAAAAAAATACATAAAGGTGCCACAAAAGGAGAACAGAAGATGGTGGTGGTGTGGAAGCTGGCATTTAGGTCTCCATTCAAATGTTACAAATCATTTAAAAAGTACCTTTCTTCTTTTGAGCACTTTGCAGACATTACTAATTAAACCTGGCAATCCCCATGAGGTACATAATTGTTATTATCCTCACTTTACAGATGGGGAAACCGATACACCAAATTAAATGACTTGCCTTAGGCCACAGAGAGCATTAAGTATTAGAGCCAGAATGTCAGACTTCTACCAGGAGAATAAAATCACAGCTTATTTGTTCTCATTGAAAATGATTCATGTCACCTCAGGGCTCTTCCAGTTGGGACACAACAGTGGATTCTTGCATCACTATATATGGTAGGTGTATAGCAAGTGTTGATATGTTACCAAGATAAACTATGGAAGTCCATAAAGAAGATTTGGGTTTGAAGCATTTGAAAGACGAGGGAAGAAAGGAAGAAGAGGATGGAATTGCCCATTGAAAGGCGGTTGATTGATGCCCACCATTAGAAGTCTTAAGGTTATGTTCCTATCCTGTTCTATTTATCCATTGGAGAATATATTTGCTATTCAGTCCTGACAAGGCAGGAAGAAGAACCCTCTCATCTCAAAAGGACAGAGATCGAATACCTGAGATGCCAAAGGAACAGAGACCAGCCCTTAAGGACAGAGAGAAGTTTTAGTAAATGACAACTTATCTCTCAAGAGAGGCAGTCACCTACGAGTGAGATGCCAAATCTTATAGGGGCTGAAAAACCACCAGCATGCTAGTCAATTCATTTTAATTCAAAAAATAAAAATTAAGTATCACTTGTAATAGGGTACTTGGAAAAGCCCTTGGGGAGATACAATTTCAAGATAATACAAGCTTACTGCCCTCATAGGGTCCAGTAAGAGATAGGATATGTATGGATAACTGAAATGTTTTATGATAAAAGTCTTAGGTACAAAACAAAGTTTTAAACTTTGAAGAGTAAGGTCCTTAACAAGAAGAAAATCTGGGAAAGCTTCATTAACGGATATAGGGAATCATATGGCCAAAGGCATGGTGGCAGGAAGGCATAGAATATAGTCAGCAGACAGAGTAATCTAATTTTTCTGGAATATTGAGTACTGTATCTAGAGAGGACTAAAACTAGATAAGCTTGAAGAGTTGGGATGACACCAAATTGTGTCAAGATGAAGGCCAAGAAAAGGCTTTGGAGCTTGATGGACAGGGATCCTCTGAAAAGTTTTAAGCCACAGTGATGTGGCTAGGTCAGTGCATAAGCAGCATGCAGATTGGGTTGAAAGAGGAAAACGGCGGAAAACCTGTTAGGAAGCTATTGTATCAATTCATCCAGGCCTATGCCCAGGTGATGACAGTAGGAACAAAAGCAATAAAGAGGAGAACCTGCTAGATGTGCATCATCTTGCTAAAGACAAGGACTTCTTAACTGATGGAATGTGAGAGGTGAAGAAAAGAGAAGAATTAAAAGTGACAGCAAGTATGAGAACATTTGGCAGAAACGATGAAGTCAAAAGAAGGAACACCCTTTGGGTAAAGCTCATATGCTTGGTTTGGGCCATAATGAATTCTAGGTGCTGGTGGGACACGCACGTGGCCCATGATGAGGAGACTCCGGCTCTTTTTATTAAATTGCCTTGCCTGTGCTTGGGGAGAGCCTCTCACTTGGTCTGTAGCTGAGACCTTACAGTGTGATAGAAATTGCCAGATCTTGTGCTCCACTGAGCTAAGCTTATGTTGGCACACAGTCTCCTCTCATTAGATTGAGTGTCTTGAGAGCTTGTTTACTGTTTCATAGTATGAAGGTAAGGGGAAGAGATGTGGGGTAGTTATCTGTTTTCTGATTATTTTGATCACTGTAGCCAGACCCAACATACAATTTTGACTTTAAAGTGGATAAGGAAGTCCTAATTAGTCATACTCTGCTCTGGTCAGACCGCATCTAGAATATTGTGTTGAGTTCTAGGCACAGCATTTTAAAAGAATGGTGATAAGATGGATTATCCAGAGGATACCTAGAATGGTAAGACTTTTGATTCTGTGCCATATGAGGACCACTTCAAGGAAATGGAGATGTTTAGCCTGGAAAAAAGAGAAGGTTCATGGGGGGAATGTGATTGCTGTCTTCTAGTACTTGAAAGGCTGTTGGGAAGGAATTTGACTTGTTCTATTTGTAGTTATGCCCTCTGGGATCAAAGAGACAAATTTAGGATTGATATCATTTTTTAAAAATCCTAATAATGAGAACTGTCAGAAAGTTGAATGAATTGCCTCATGAAATAGTAAGTTCCCTCTCCTTGGAAGACTTCAAGCAGAAGTTAGGTGACCACTTGTTAATTGTGGTGGGGGAGTCTTTTTTAGATATGGGTAGGACTAAATTACCTCTAAGGAGGTTGGTGTAAAGCTCAGAAGGCACTTAAACACATTCAACCCAACAATTTTCATTCTACATTTCATATGCACCTGAACACAAGCATGCTGACCTGTCTCATGGAGAGTATATCCAGAGTGATTTGCTGGACCTGGAAGGAAAGAGTGAGGGAGATAGGTTATCTATTGATTGCTAATCCTTATAAATAATTTCCTGGGGGGTAGTACTACTTAATGTGCTTGTCTGTGATATAAATGATGGAATTGAGCTCACCAATCTGCTATCAGGTCTAAAGGAAGTTAACATCCTAGAAGACAGAGATTAGAATTCTGTGACCTCCGTGAGTTAGAAGTGTTCTATCAAGCTTGGGATTGAGTACACAATAATGCACTTACATAGCAAAACAACAACAACAATGAATTACACAGATACAAGATGAGGAAATAACAGTGAGATAAAATCTGTCATGTAAAAAGTTCATCAATATAATGTGATGTCACTTGTACCAATATGATTATGACAGTCCATATTGACTGATAAATCCTTCCTAGATCACTAAGGAAAAATTAAGGGTACCAGAGTGTTTCCACACCTGGAAAAGGTAGGATGAAATACCATTCCAATCCAACAAGCATTTTTTTGTTTGTGTCGGCTGTGTTCAAGGTACTATGCTTCTGTCAGGGATACAAAGGCAATGCAAAAGAATGCATACCTTCAAGGAACTTGCATTTTACTAGGGAAATATAACTTGGGAATTGGGTTCCTTGACTGTCTCTGTGTATATGAGGGGTTATTGTAAGTATGATGCTATTTATTGAGGTTAAACAAGAAAAAGTGAATTTAAATTAAATAAGATGAATTTTATCAATCAACAAGCATTTATTAAGGGCCAACTATGTGACAAACACTGCTTGCTACCTCCCAGGAATATAAATACAAATGTGAGGTCACTCCTGCCCTCAAGGAACTTACATTCTGCATAGATTCTTAACTTTTGCATCATATACCCCTTTAGTAGTCTGGTGACTTTCAATCTTATTAAATAAATAAAATAATGTACTAAAATATGAACTACATAAAATACAAAATATAAAGAAAACCAAAGGTCAGTGGGAGGTGGGGAGGTGTAATTTTTATCCCATCAAATTTCACAATCTTTGAAATCTATCCAGAGTCCATAGACCCTAAGTTAGGAAACCCAATCCTAGGGGGATACAGTATGTTCATAGATAAGTAAATATTGGATATATTCACAATAAATATACAGTGATATAAGAGTACTAAGTAACTAGAAGAATCGAGACTTTTTGACTAAAAGAATATTTTATGCTAATATAGACTTCCAAAGGAGGTTATAAAATCCTCATCTCTTACTGATAGTGAAAAATTTAATCCACAATCATTCCTTGGTTTTAAGTGTCTGTGCCAAAGGATAAGATCAAATGGTTTTGAAGGTATCTTCCTGCTTAATGTTTGAGGTAGCTAGGTGGTGCATTGGGATAGGATAGAACATTGCAACTGAAGCCCAAAAATGCTAGTTATTATTATGAAGAACACATTTTCCTTCTACTAAAGGTGCTATACTTTTCTTCCTTCCTTCCTTCCTTCCTTCCTTCTTTCTTTCCTTCCTTTCTGGGGATTTAGAAGTAATCAGTCCAATCCACCGTTTTTATGAATGAGGAAATGTGAGACCTATAGTGGTTAAGAGAATTTTTGCAAGGTCATCTAGCTAATAACTGATAGAATTGAGATTTGGGCTCGGGTCCTATGACTCTAAATTCAGGCCTCTTCCCATTGCATTCTGTTCTCTGTATTCCATCTGCATCGTGATTGCTTTATTTAGAAAATAGGAACACAGCAATGCACTTGACCAGCACTGAAGACAGGCTTCATTGTAGTTGAACACGATGTGCATACAAGACTTATCTGGGGAACCAAGATTCGATGTATTGTCATTTGCCATTGCCTTAAGTAAAACTAGTAAGATGTTTTCACCATGTGGACTGACCATCTGCTCACAATAACTGAAAATTCACTTCCAGTATTAATACACTCTATCTCTGTTCTTGCATGTCTCTGAAATGCCTCAAGCAACTGCTCTTCTCTCATGTGAAGCAGCCACAACAGCTGTGGGATTCATGAGGGCTTGCCTCTGCCCCCATTTCTGTCAGTTGACAAAAACAGCAAACAACATTCCCCAAAAGCCTGAATATCATAAACTCATTAAGTATTAGTTCCTAATAGACCAAAAAAAAAAAGTTCTTTTGACTGTGAGCTCTCTCACACTGAACTCTGACACCTGCAGTCATCCTCAGGGCCAGTGTGATCTATAAGGAAGCTACAAGCTTCTGAGAGAACCTTTTCACAGGTTTTTTCAAACAAAAGAGTCCTTTCTTCAAACTCTGCATCTTTCTGATTGCTAATTAACCAAACCTAGCAAGTGAGAAATCAGTCCTCTCTGTAGGAAGAATGAAAGTCACAAAGGCAGCGAGGATTAAAGGGGGTAATCATCCTCTTGATTTCTTTTGTTTATTTTTTTTTAACCAGTAAAATCACTTCTTAAGGATTGATGTGATGGGGGAGAAAAAAAGTATTTGCAATAAGTCAGTTTTCTTTCTGTAGTGTGGTTGTGCTTTCTGCTGTAGATTTTATAAAGTACCTTATGGGTCAGAGGATCTTGGTACCAGGCCCATTTCCAACACTTACTATTTATGCGACCTTAGGCAATTTGTTTAACCATCCTGGGACTCACTTTGCTCACCTGTAGAAGGAAGGGGTTGAACTAGATGACCCTGCAATCCTTTCAAACTCTAACTTTATGATTCTTTGGACTTTTCATTATTTGGCTTCCTTCAGTTCAACATGTTTTATAGGATATATCATATTAAATAGGTTCTGTCTTTTGCTCTATTGAGTCAGAGTTTTCACTTCCCTTCAGGGTATTTCTAGTTCCCATGGGTGTGTCCTTCTAACACTATGTCCTAGAGGTATTCTTCTTACACATCAACGGCTTCATTCTCCTCCTACTTGTACAAAATCCCTATTTCCATGTTCCTTGCATGGAGTCTTCCTTAGACTATCACTTTGGGCTCTCCAAAAATAGAAGGCATCTAGGTAACGTAGTGCATGGAGTGTAAGACTTTAAGTCAAGAAGGCCTGAGTTTGAATCCTGTCTCAGACATACCTTTCCTGTGTGAACATGGGCAAATTACCTAACTTCTTTGTGTCTTAGTTTCCCCATCTGTACTATGGGGATAATAATAGTATCTCCCACACTAGGTTGTTGTGAGGATCAAATGAGTTAAAATATGTTAAGTGCTTTGCAAATTTCAAAGTGCTTTATAAATGCTAGCTGTTATTTATTTTACCCATTCAGTAACTTCCCCTTTCTGCCCTCTGTTTGTCTTCTTTGCCTGGTGTGTATCCAAGAATTCTTCCTAAAGCAAATGAGCCATTCCCCAGTGATACTGTGTTCAGCTGGTGCTGCTCTTGCCTACTATTTCACCTAATAAAAACCTTCTAGGGTATGAAGCCAATGGAACCCTCCCTTTCTCTCAGCAAAGAAGATGGTCCCTGAGTTAAACACCAGACAGTTTACTTATAAAATATGGATGAGAAGTTTTAGTTGCTTCCCAGAAGCTGCTTACATTTTGTTCATTTTCATTCCAAGCCTTCAGATCACAGGAAGGTTCACGGGGGAAGTGCTGCCCAACAAATGAGACTTTCAACAGGAAGACCTTTGATAAAATTAACTATTTGGCTGTCCTGGTCCCTTTTGGTTACGAAACTCTTAGCAATGGAAAAAAATGTAAGCTCTTCACAGGCCTCTAGTGACATCAGGTGGAATTGCAAGAACCTTTTGTTGAACCAGACAAACCTGTGCAGGAAGTGTAATGAAGGCAGGCAACAAGAGCTCCAGAAAGCATAGTGTTGATAGTTTGATGACAGAGGGTGTGTTTGAAAGTTTAGGAAGCAGGTCGGGGCCTGGGGAAATGGATTTGAGATGTCAGTTCTTTGCATAATCTTAACCATAAGGTATTTCTTACTGTTTGTAACCGTTGTCATTGGAACTATTGCATTATTTTGGGGTTCTTCGGGTAATTCTTCATGTTATTAGGTATTTTCAAATAATTTAAATACCCTTCACTCAAATGGTCATTGATTAAGATTTTACTCCCGATTTTCCCAGATCTGTGACTTCTATTTATCATTAAGGATATTTGGGATTTTCATATGTCTGTCATTTCAATGAGAAATAGTTGATTTAGGATTGATGGAAATAATGGATGTCTCCTGGCAAGAAATGGGTGAGACAATAGCATGGTGTTGTCCACTGTCCGTAGTTTTCTGACCTGGAGATCAAAATCCATAATTTCTGTTATGGCTCCTTCGGTGATTTTCTGTACCTTGCAGTATAGACACTGCTCTAAATAAAAATGAGAAGTACCCAACAATGGTACAAATGTATAAGACGCTAGCCAACCAATATGTGCCACAGCTGGACTTGTGCTGTTTATTAGCACACCACCTTCTCCAGGAACTAACAAGCTAAGTACTGACCAGTGTCAACGAAGGCCCTGAAGCAGATGCTCTGATATGGCTATACTTTCTAGCTGTCTGCAGAGAGGTAACTATGTGGTTGCATAATTAGAACATTGATGTAGAATGTTATACCATTAGGAATTCAGTCTCTATGATATCTGGACTTTATTCTTCATTTGCTTCTTTATACAAAGGGAGATACCTTGACTTATTCAGAGTCAAATGTTCCTGGTAGAACAGAGCCTTAAAGAGTGAGAAGAAATGGGGTACTCATTAAAAACTTATCTATCATTGACAGAAAGGAGAGACTGGCTTGAGCTGGTCATATTGAGAGAGATGGTGGTCATTGATAAGCGTTGAGCCTAGACTAAGCTAATTGAGTTCTTATCTGAAAATAAAGATTTGAAGCTTCTTGCCTCTATTATCAAGAAAGTCATCTGGAAAAGAAGATAATATTCTATCAGGGTAGTTTTATTTTAAGCCCTTTCACTAATGGCAGGATGAAAGGCTTTACACCCTCTTGAATAGAAGAGGTATTTTTACTTGAGTAAGCATACCACATAGGTGAACTCTTTACTAAGGCAGGCTTTGAATTAAGACTTTTTGGCAGTATATTTAAGGGAGATATATGTTGGTCTCTTAAAGTGCTGACAATTTTAAAAGTATTTGGAGATGTTGGTTTATGGAGTCACAGCCTGACCCCCTGCCCACATTTTCAGACTTATTTCGTTACTCTCCTTAGTACATTCTATGTACTTCACTCACTTCACAATAAATAACATCCCATCTTCTACCCCCATGTCTCTGCCCAAACTATCATAGGATCATAGGATCAGAGAGCTGGAAGGGACTTTAAATGTCCTCTAGCCCAAATGACTTATTCTACGGGTGAGGAAACTGAGTCACAGAAATTAAGTTATTCTACCAAGGTCACACATGTAGGAAGAGGTAGAGGCGAGATTCAAACCCAGGTCCTCCAACTTCAAACCCAGTGTTCTTTCCGCTGCCTTATACTCCATGCCCAAAATATTCTTCTTCCTCACCTCCACCTCTTAGAATCCATAGCTTTCTTTGAGTCTCAGCTCTAATGCCATCTCCTAATGTTTCTTGATCTCAACTTTCCCCAACTTCCAGCCACTTGTTAGTATTCTCCCCATCCATTCCTATCTGGTATTTATCTCTGTTTGTTATATCCTCCCAGTAAAATATATGCCTCCTAAAGGAGTGTTAACTTTGAGCTTTTGTGTACTTAGCATCTAGTATAGTACATTTAGCACCAAATATATGCTAAATAAATTATTGATGACAGCACCTGGGATCATATTTTCAGTTATTTGCAGAGGAAGGAGCAGAATAATTTATAGAAACTTGCCCCCAGAGCAGTATGGATACAAAGTTGATATTATGGGACTTGAAAAGAATTTTTTTATGGATGGTAGTCTATTAATGGTTGCCAAAAAAAAAAAAAAAATCATGAGACTTGGCCACAGTAAGAAGGGAAGTCCCAAGCTTAAGGTTAAATACAACTGGTCAGTGATATTGAAGAATTTTATTTTAAAATAAATTTTTATTGCTATGTTTTGTTTTTTACATAACTTACCTGTATGCCTCCCCCTTCCCTCGAAAGAGCCATCTCTTATATTTCCTTTATTAATCTGTCCATCCCACCAGTCCCCCCAGTTGAAAAAAAAATCCAAAAAATAAAGCCCTCAATACATAGGTGATGGGATGGACAGCTTAATAAAGAAATGTAAGAAATATATCTGATCACTAGCCAAAGTTTGCCCTTTAAGGGCTGTTGTTGTTCTTCTGTTGTTTCAATTGTGCCCCACCCTTTGTGACCCCATTTGGGGTTTTCTTGGCAAAGATACTGGAGTGGTTTGCCATTTCCTTCTCTAGCTCATTTTTAAGATAAGGAAACTGAGGCATACAGGGTTAAGTGATTTGCCCAGGGTCACACAGCTAGAAAGTGTCTTGAGGCTGAATTTGAACTTGGGTCTTCTTGACTTCAGGCCTGGTACTCTATTCACTATACTACCTAGCAACCCCTTTTATATACTTTTAATAAATCTTTTGTGTATCTAGTCATCTACATGTTGTCTCCCTCATTCCAATGTAAGTTTCTTGAAGGTAAGGACTGGTTTTGCCTTTCTTTGTATTCTCACTATTTGGTAGGATGCCTGTCATATAGTAAGCATCTAATAAATGAAAGTTGGCTGACTTTTCACTCTAAACATGTACTTTGATACTCGGGTGATTTCAGTGGAAAGGTTCATACAGAGAAGAAAGTGAAAATTTTATTGGAAAACATGTCTATGTGTTGCGAATGTTTTCTTTAGGCCAGGTGTGTGCCTTAGGAATATCAGCAGTCTGCCAACTATGTGTTGGATGGAGGAGGGAAGGGAAAGATTAGAAGAAAGAAGATCAATGGTGAAGCTATTGTAACATTTCCAGTGAGAGGTGATGAAGCCCGAACTAGAATGGTGGTCATGTAAGTTGAAAGGCACAGATGTCAGAAATGTCAGAGGTAGAATCCATAAAATTCGGCAAATGTTTGGAAATAGGGCAGGGTGAAGAAGAGTGAGGAGCTGAGGAGGACTTCAGTTTTGTGAACCAGAAGGGCTGGAAGGAGGAAAGTCTCTTAACTTCTCTAGTCGGGCTAATAGCTAATGGCAGAATAGTGACTATTAATAATAATTATGATAATATATTCATTAGTATAATATTTATAATACAGTTATATAGTGCTTTAAGGCTTGCAAAGCACTTTAAAGATCATCTCATTTTATCCTTACAACAATCTTGGGAGGTGGATGCTATTGTCCTCATTTTACAGAAAGGGAAATTGAGGCAGACAGGTTAAATAGTATATCCAGAACTGGGTTGTCCTCCATTCTATGTGATGTACCACTGAAGTACATTTGACTAGAACCCAGGAGTCCTGATTTCTAGCCCAATAGTTTTTTTTTTTACACTGTACTATGCTGATTCCCCTTTATCCATGTCTATTTGTCTTTCTCCCTGTAACCACACGTGGAGAAACTTGATAAAATAGTCATAAGCAATTATCAATACATTGTTATGCAGAATTGGTAGTCTGAATATAATGTTCACAAATTGCCACCACTGGTTCAGCCTTATATTTACTTGAAATAGTTTTATTCCCATTTTTATAAGTGAGGAAAATGAACTTCAAAGAAGTGAAATGATTTGTTTAAGGTCACTCAGCTAGTAAAAGTCAGTCAGGATGAGAACCTGGATCTCCTAACACCAAATATAGTATTCTTTCTGTTGTACCAAGATAACATAAGACTGATTAAATGTGCACCACCAAAGTTTTCTTAGCTGAACACTTTGCTTTCACTGAATTAATCTATGCTAAATTGATAGAATTAAGATTCTGCAGCAACCTCTGAGCACAAGATCGTTTTATATCATCTTTATTGCTGTAAAAATGATGGTATTTACCAATTCAAATTAGCAGGGCTCTAAAGACCTATATTCTATAAGAAATTAATCAGACTGTAAAACCATCAGCCTGGGAACACATATAAGAATTATTGTAGATGACAGAAGCATCACTGAGGACTGGGCTTCCTTAGATTATCATTGGTTCCTTGTAACAATCAGGTGCATCAGCTCAGGGACACATATGGAATATAAGCATTTGCTGATCACTTAGGGGCAAATATATGATCGTTTTGCTGACTGCTGAAAATTTGGATTCAACATTTAAGTAAGAGTTTAACTGCTTGTTATGTGAAAAGCAGTCTGCTAAGCCCTGAGCACTGTACAAAGAGGGATCCTTGCCCTCAAGGAGTTTGCTGTCTAGTTGGGAACAGGGAGTTAATGGATAAGCCAGTTTGTCTGTAGTAAGAGGCATGAAGTATGGATGGAAAGAGAGGGTATCACAAAATTGGGGAAGACTTTGACTGCTTAACTGAGAAGTTTAATGAAGCTAAGGAGTTTGAATTTCTCTTCATAGTTAATTTGGAGCCACTGCAGTATTGGGGGAGAGGTTCCTATAATTTACCTGAAAGACTTGTTGTTTGTGTTATACTTAGTGTACAGGTACATTTAGCTACTTCTACATTTCTTTCTTTTTTTCCCCATGGGTAAAGAGGAAGAATTAAACCAAAGGAAAATAGAATTATATAAATATAGAATTAAGTAGGAAAGGATTTTTTTAAAAAGTCCATATGTGTTTCTATATATTCATGTTTTCTGTCTCCTATAATTACCAAGTAGAATATGTTTTAGAGTAGATGGGAAATATCTGTTTATAATACTAATATGGATAAGGGCTAATAGTAATACTATTCACAAATGGAGTATTGATTTGTTTTGTTTTGTTTTTTCAACATCAATTTTCAGTTGTAACCATGCTGAAACGCTGAGAGTGTATTTTCATTTTTAGTCCCCATGTACCTAGTAGAATATTGGCTAAACCAAAGTGAAATGATGAATTGGCCTGAAGAAAATTAGCCATTTTCATGAGTCTGAAGACTTTTGTAAAACCATCTATAAACCTGTTGTGATTCTCATCTAACAATCTAGTCCCCATCATGGCTGTGAGGAAATGTTATCCTGGGTTGAGGGTCAGGGGTGGTGGAATTGCTTTATCTCCTACCAATGTAAATCTGTAGTTCTTTTCATTTTCTATTCTCAGGTACTATGTGTATGCCCTGTGTTACTATAATGAATTTTCGTAATTTCTTGATATATTATATTCCATTTCAGAGACCAATAGTCTTGAAATAGCCTCTATAATCCAGAGAGATTATATATAAAATACATTGATTTTTATAAAAACTTGCCTTCACCAATTTATATGATTTTTCAGTCTGGATCCTAAAACATAAGATTGATGTCATCAAAATAAAGTATCAAAGTAATTTGCTAGCTCCCTTGCTCCCTCTCCCCCCTCCTTAACCTGTACTTTTCATTTAAAAGCATTCTTGGGATTTAACCCAATATATGACTCTTAAATCATTTTTCTCCCAAGATCCAGCCTTAGGAGTAAAATTAAGGGTTTGCCAGTGTCATTCAGTAAACATGTACTAAGCACCTACTATGTGACAGGCACGGTGCTGAGCACTGGGGATGTAAAAAGAGGCACAAGATAGTGTAGGGACTATTTGGGGAGACAATAAGAAAACAAATACGTACAAGCAAGCTATAGACAGGATAAATGAGAAGTTAATAAGAGAAGGAAGGAACTAGAATTAAGAAGAGTTGAGAAAGGCTTCCTATAGAAAATGAGATTTTATTTGGGACTTAAAGGAAACCAGTAGGCAGAAAAGAAGTAGGAGAGCATTGCTGCCATAGAGGGCAACCAGAGAAAATGCCAAGAGATGGGGTATCTTGTTTGTGGAACAGCCAGGTGGCCAGTGTCACTGGATTGAAGAGTATGTGTTTGGAGAGTCAGGTAATAAGAAAACTGGAAAGGTAGGAGGGGAGCCAGGTCATAAAGGGCTTTGAATGCCAAAGAGCATTCTGTTTTTGATCCTGAAGGCAACAGGAAACCACTGGAGTTAATTGAAATGGGAGGGGAGAAGGGCCAAGGACATTATGTGGTTAAAACTGCGCTTCAGGAAAATCACTTGTGTCATGTGATTTGAGGACTATGGAGAAGGTCTCTAGGATAGAAGTATCTGACACCACTGCTAAACAAGACCTGATCTTACAGTTTTAGATAATACTAGCATCTGGCAACATTGCCATTCCTCTCTTGTCCTTTTTGTCAATCCTTAATCCTCATTCACTAGGAGCAGAATTGGCACTAAGAAAATTATAAAGTAGGTTACCACCTCATATTTCCGTAAGAGGCCACAGAGATTCTTAATTTGGGATCTGTGAACTTTGGTATTTTAATTTGTTGTTCAATTGTGTTCAACTCTTTATGACCCTGTGGACCATCCTGTCCATGTTTGTTTGTTTGTTTGTTTGTTTTGTTGTTGTTGTTGTTTGAAAAAGATATATTAGAGTAGTTTGTCATTTCCTTATCCGATGGATTAAGGCAAACCGAGGTTAAGGGATTTGCTGCAGGTCACACAGCTAATGCCTGAGGCTAGAGTTGAACTCAGGTCTTCCTGACTCCAGGCCACCTTGCTTCCATTTTAATGCTTTGATTTAATACTTAGTGTTTTAAAAAATAATTGGTTTCTTTTGGGGTTCTTTATCACCATATTGCCAAAGTGAGAACCCCAACCCCACAAAAAAAAGGTTAAGAACCCCTGCCCTAATGGAAGAAGTATTGAGTGTATGAGAAGACAAAGTCCCTATCCCAATATATAATAGCCACCTCACTTTGGGCAAGTCTTTTAACCTTCATATGTCAAATTGAAATAAAAAAGTATTATTAGTAATACCTGCTAATAGGATTAGCAGGTTATTATGAGGGTCAAATGTAACTTTGTAAATACAGTATAAATGAAGGTGAGCTGCTATTTTTATTAATCTCTTCTTTACATACGCACTTCCTTCATGCCTCCCAAAAGCCAGTGCATCATGGTATCTCCTATAAGTCTTCTCTATTCCCCCCACAGTGTAATGGTACCTCATTATACCGACATTCTTCCTATGCAGCAACCTGTTCCCCTACCCTTTCCTCCATCCTTACTTCCTATTCAAAACTTAGGAGTCCTGTGTCCATTCCCTTAGTGTTCTATACTCTGCTTTCCAAAGACATATATTTAAGGGATCAGCTAATCTATATTAAATGTTAATAGCTCCCAATAGGCCAGTGTAGCTTTCCTTTTCCACCTATGTATATTTTCATTTGTCTCAAGACAAGATGCTTTAACCCAGAGGAATGACTTGCTTATAGTGGAACTTTTAGGTACTCCTTGACAGAGCCGGGGAAAAAAAATGTATCTTCTGAGCTGGGAAGAGAAAGGTAAAGATGGTTATTACAGTAGGAACTTTTCTGTTTCTTTCTTTGAACTACAAAAGCCCTGGGAGAAGAGAAGATGCCTTTTTCCTAGGAGAATACCTCTTAGGCACTGAGGTATGCTAATGTATCACGTAGTTGAAAGATTTCATTAGCCATGAAGTGGAGCACCTGAGCCCTGGATGCCAAGGGCCCTGAATTTCACTCTTTTTTTTTCTTTCCTTGAAATAAATGCCTTATCACATTTGTCTGGACCTGACAAAGAATCAAAGATTTCAGGGGCAGTAGCTCTCAAAAATGGCAAAATACAGATTGAAAGCCAGACAGAATAATATACTTTTCTGTTAGATATTCAAAGCAAAGACTGTTTAAACTATTAATTCTCAGTAAGTGTTAGGGAAAGACGGCACTCAGGGAAAATGCTAGCCCAGCTGGGCCCAGAGCAAATGTACTTCTGTACCTGTGATGTTCGCAGATTTCAGGAGCTCGGTAGTAGGTGCCCAATCTCTTCTATCTGTTTGAAAACAAGTAAGAATCCTTATGGTCTCCCATTTTTGTTCCTCTGCGGAATATGACAAATTAAAAGACCCCAGTTGTGGGAGAGGGGAAGGGCATGTAGTATAGGGGAAAGACTCAGTCTCAGGATCTGGACTCATGTTACCACTGTTACCTGGGTGACTTTAGAGAAATCATGTCATCTCTCTGGGCGTCAGTTTCTTCATCTGTAAAAATGAGGGGGCCAGACTAGGTGAGTTCTGAACTTCTTCCTAACTCTGGAACCTTTGACCCTTTCTCATTGGAAAGTAGAAACTCTTATACAAGGCTATGCTGGCTTTTCCTTTGACTGCAGCTCTTTGCTCAACATAGTATAAGCTGTCAGAACCTAGGACTTTGTTTTTTCTTCCTGGCTGTTAGCTATGATATATCTACCAGACTTTAAATAGTTTCCCCCATTTTTGCGTCTTTGCCGTATTTCTAATATGTATTGCAGTTTCTCATCTGCAAATTGAGCTAGAGAAGGAAATGGCAAACCACTCCATTATCTTTGCCAAGAAAACCCCAAATGGGGTCACGAAGAGTCTGACCCAACTGAAAATGACTTAACAATAACAACAAAAATTGCAAGATATACTTTCAGATATATCTCATAGGTTTGTTAGTTTATGGCCCTAAATTTTAGTTTATAGCCCTAAATTTTGGATGTTAATTTTTGTTTCTTAAAAATTATCATTAAATTCCTCAATCATTTTCTCTGCTTCAGTTTTTATAGTCTTATATAATTCAGCATGACCCAGCATGGTATAACATGATTTAACATGTTTTTATTACAGAGTGTCTTGTCATCTCTTGGCTCTGCAATGTTTGAGAGCTAGATTTTGAGGGAAAATAAAACTGCTGTCTGGTAGTCACAGAAAAATATATGACAGAGAATAGTAATAACTATGATATTTGTTCAAATTTATGTACCACACTGCACTGAGTTAAAATATTTTATATACCACATTGCGTATTATTATGACATCCTATTTAACATGGACATCAAATGCCTTGTCAGAAGTCAGGTAGCAAAATCTTCAAATCCAACCTCTGACACTTACTCACTGTATGACCCTAGCAAGTCATTTAACCTCTATTTGTCTTAGTTTCCTAATCTTTAATTAAAGTAGAGATCATAATAGCATCCACCTCCCAAGGTTGTTGTGAGGATCAAATGAGAAAAAATTTGTAAAGCTCTTAGCAGTGTCCTCTGCATAGCACTATTATTACTATATTATTATTATTTCTTCTTCCTTCTTCCTTCTTCCTTCTTCTTCTGTCAAGATTGCAGACCAGATATCCTATCTTCTAAGCCAATTCCCTGTATCTTAACCTATATTATTTTCTCAAATGTTGTACCTAAATAGGTTGTTTTATATTTGAGGTATTTCATGAAGCAATATCTAAATGGTGATTTTACTGCTATTCACATCACCAGAAGGTACAATGTGTCCTCTCATGATTTTTCCATAGTCTTAATTGGAATCTTCATACTGTTGAGCATGTTCTGAATTTATAGTATTTTAATGAAGGCCCAGTTGCCTAATAATGAGTAGGAAAAACATTTGCACAAAATTGTAGCGCTAATGCTGAATCTCTAAGATTCTTCGATAGTATTTCAAACTATATTCGAAGTTAGATGTCTTTTTAGATGTAGTTTTTTGCTTGTTGAGATGGAAAAAGTGTTAATGGTCTTGGGTTTCAGGGGCATGTCACCTGGCAGTCTGCCTTTGAAAAGGCATTGTGTTCTAATGGATTTGGAAACTGGAAGACCTGACTTCAAGTCCTGTCTCTGATAATTATATGTTACAGTTATGTGAGCATGGGAAAGTCACCTCCATTCTGAGTCTCAGTTTCCTTTATTTGTAAAATAGTGATAATAATAACTAGTATTTGTCTCATAACTATGAGACTCAGAGAGAGCAAAGTATGTCCAAATCTCTGCAAACCTTAAAATGTGGATAGAATTTGCATATACCTTACACTGTGTAGTCAAATGGTGTTTTGTGATTCTAAGAAAATAAGGAAGATAGGGCATGGTGGAAGAGTCCAGAGTGCATCCTGGTACAGTAGAAAAATTGCTGCATTTGGAATTTAAGAATGTGCCTTCAAATCCTGTTTCTGATATTTGCTAGCTAGGTGACTTTGGAACTCACTTTCTGACATCTGTCATCAAAGCTCCAAATTTCTTAGCAGTGACTATTAAACAACACAATTGCCTCAGACTATCCTGGTTTCAGCCCAGAAGGTGCCTGTTCCAAGTTTGGTGTCTCATACGCCATTTTTCCTACCTTCCTAAAGGAGCTTAAATAAACTCACGTTCTCTTCTTTTGACATTTACTATGAGGGTTATTAATAAAGCATGAAGGCCAGCAGTAATCTATATCCCTGGGTGATGAAGCTGATCATAAGTAGAATGGATTTGATTAAGTGTTATTAATATTATTTCATATTATGAGGCAGCGGGGGGGGGGGGTAGGGTGCACTATGGATACAACACTGGATCTGGACTCAGGGAAGACCTGAGTTTGAATCTCTTTTTGGACACTTACTAGCTGTGTAACCCTGGGCAAATCACTTAACCCCTGTTTATTTCCTCAACTGTCAAAAGGAAATAATAATAATATGTCCATCCTAAGAGCTGTTGAGGATAAAACAAGATAATATTTGTAATGGACTTTGTAAACCTTCAAGTACTATGTAAAAGCTAGCTAATATGATTATACTTATTATAAATTATATAAATATTATAGCAATGATATTTATCATAAATATCAGATTGTCAGAGACCTTTTAGTTCAACCAGGGCCAGGTTGGACTGAGAAGCCTCTGACAATCTGATATTTTTAAGTATAATTGCTGTAATACTTATATAATAAGAATCCCCTCTCCCTCTTCAATGACAGGTCATCATTCAGAATTTTGTCTGAGTGTTTCTAGTACGAGGGAGGAGAAGCTACTACCTCCTGAGATTGTCGATTCTGCTTTTGGATAAACTGATGGTTAGGAATTTTATTTTTTTATGTCAAACTTAAATCTACCTTTCTGCAACTTTTACCTTTTCTATCATTCTACCATCTGGAGGCCCATGTCAGTCTCTTTTAGATGCTGCTAGATTGCTACCATGCTTACACCCCCACTGTCACCACCACCCCTACACCTTCCCAATGCAACATTGCTGGTTATCACATATCCCATTTAACTTGGACAAATGTTCTCATCTCCGGGTTAAACTATCCCAGTTCCTTCCACAGACACTCATATGCCATAATTTTCAGGCCCTTCATCCTCCTAGTTGTTCTCTATCAGTGTCCATCCTAAAATGTGGAGTCCAGCACTGATAGTAGTACTTACTTTCAGAATCACTTCATTAGTCCTTCTTCTTAATGTGCTTCTCTTAATGAATCCTCAGATTGATTTAACTTTTGCGACCATTGACAGAATTTATTCTTCAGTTCATTAAATTCCCAAGGTCTTTTTTTCAGATGAACTTCTGTTTAGTTATGCCTTCTTGTATAGTTGTTATTTTTTTAATCCAGTTTCATTTATCTTTGTCAAATTTCATCTTATTCTATTCAACGCAATTTCTTGCCTGCAAAATTTCTTTGTACCCTGGTAGTCATTCATTGTGAGCTAGTCTTCCTACCTTTGCTCATCTGCAAATTTGAAAATCATACCATATACCTTTTTGTTTTAGTCCTCCATCCTTCCTTCCTTCCTTCCTTCAATTAGGACATTTGGTCTATTTTGGTCCCTTGACTCCTCTTTAATTCTCCATGATCTTTCAGAGATCACTGATGGTAAATCAGCAGTCATATCTGCCAGTTCTTGCAATTTCTTAGAATGTAGTTCATCTGGGCTTAGTGACTTGAACTCGCCATGGGCTGCAAGGTACTCTCTTACTATTTCCTTGTCTTGGGTTTCAACTCCATGTTAGACATTTTTGTTCTGTTATTCCTCCTCCAAAGGGCATGCTCCATAGTAGACACAAAAGAAGCAGAAGTACAACTGAGCAGCCTAGCTCTGCCTCATCTTTGGCCTTGATTATCATCAACCTATCTACCCCAAACAGGAGTCCTATCCCTTCTTTGGTACTCCTTTTTCCCCTCAGAGACAAAAACGAACCAAAAATCCATATGTGATCAAATATTTGTTATGTTACTATATTAGAGGAGATTATCTGAATATCATCATCAGTTTATGTTCTTATACAGCACAGTGAAAGGTGACTCAGAGGAACCTTAATATTGTTTGAACTTTAGAAAACTTTAGTTTTCTGCTCAATGAGATAACCAACCATGTTTCCAGGGGATTCATGATGGCCAGCGCCACCCACCTTCTGACAAAAAGGTGATGGACCCAGGATGATCTATGTCTGAGACATAGATTTTTGCACATAGCCAGTGTAGAAATTTGTCTTGCTTGACAATGTTACAAGGGTTTTGTTTGATTTTCTTTTTCTTTTACATGGGGAAAGGGTAGAGAAAATAAATGATTGTTAATTGAAAACTAAAATAAAATGGGGAAAAAAAGTGTTTGAAGAGCTGCCCTTTAGGGACATAGTTCGTATGAATCTTGGCTGTATTTTGTCCAAGGTAAAGTAAATATTAGCCTTGTAGACCTAAAGTAGGTCAGGAAGACCAGAGGGCACTCACTTTTCGATCACATGCCATTCCTCAAGCGAAAGGAACTTGGCAAAACTAGGGAGAGTTTATTGCTAATGAAACATACTGTCTTTTAAGGAAGAGATGCTTAACCTCTGCACTCAGTGAATGTGAACAGCCTACAGCCAGTGACTGACAAGGTCTCCACTGGACCACCAAGCCTTCTGCAGAATACACATTTCAAGTGAATTCCAGTAATATTTTTATTGTGGGGAGCTGGGTGAGGAATCTTGTTGTGATAGAAGGGCATTCCTTCTCAGGAGTGAATGTTTGTGTTTCTTCAGGAAAATACTGCACTTAGAACCCAGTGTTTCCAAAGGATTTAAACAAGATTTGGTTTCCCTGGCAACCTGGTCCTTTCCTGCTAGTGACACACATTTTTAAAGGCAAGATCAGTAGCACCCTAGTTTGCTGCCAGCAAAAGTCACCTTGAAGCCAAGGCAGAAAGCTACCGTTTTTGTAGGGAATGGTAGTTCTGGGGGCTTTTTATTTGTTTGTTTTTACAAGCTATGTAAATGGTTGGCCTTTGATTCTCTCCCTGGGGAAGAGATGTCAGGTTATTGTGTGTTCTGGAGGGAGGTACTCTGGAGAAAGGAAGGGGTGGAATGGGGAATGAGGTTTGGAAAATGTTGGGAGGGAAGAAGCTGGCAAAGTCAGTTATCACTCTCTACTCAAGCTCCTGCATTAGGATTTAGGGGAATATTATAGCAGAGTGGCTAATCTTTTTGTGGCCAGGGCTGCTTGCCTATGTTGACAAGCATAATTAAAAACTTTTAAAGCCAAATGCATTAACAAATGCCTTATAGCTGCCAAGGACGCTTATGGCCACCTACACTTTGCAGCTATCCCAGAGAAATTGGGCTGCTTCTACAACAGGTTTTGGGTGTATGAGATTCCAAGGCCCCTTAAATAGACTTCTTAAGTTTATTTGGACAAGCTTGGAATCCGAGATTGTTCTAGTCTAAAAATATTTTCTAACTATTGTCAGCAATTGACTACAAATGCACAAAGCAAAACGAGTGTCTTCTGTTTAATGGGGATGGGGAAAAGGTTGAGATTATTTTTAATCCGATGACTTATGTGCCAACAAAAATAGGCCTGTTTTTGTCTTAACTATGGAATTCTGTTTTTCAAGAACTAGAAAAGTACTAGACCGTTTAGATAAATCCTCTCAGAACTCTATGTCAAGATGCGCGCTTTAGATAAAAATCAAAAACTAGCTTTTGCCTTGATCATTGATGATCATAAGATCATGAGACTGGGGTCTCAGGACCATAAATTTAAAATCTGAAGGAATGTTAGAGATGATCTTGTCCGAGCCCCTCCCCTGATAGAAGTGAATGAAGTGCCATTGTCCTAATTTTGTTACAAATGAGGACTGAGGGACTGCTGTTTAAGATGGATAAATCTAAAGATCTTCCTAGCTCCTTGGGGGGCCCTTTTGTGCACTACACTAGTGGAGCTGTGGGCTTGACTAACAAAAGAGCTGGATATATTGTTAACTGTCCCAGAGGCATTTCAGCCTTGGCTGCCTCACCATCAGCCGATCATTGGATGGATGCTGTAGAGCTTTAAGTAAGCACCTACTAATACACTACACACTGAGCTAAGTGCTGGAAGTACAAATAAAGGCCGGAACAGTTTGCTGAGGGGAAAGTGGGGGGTAGCTACACAGGCAGAAATGGTAGATTCTAGAAGATCAATAGCGGTGTCTAAGAATTCTGCACCAAGATCAAGATCTGGGCCAAGGTTGGAGCCAAAGAAACATGAACCAGCAAAGTGAGAAAGCAAAGGTGATTTGATTTCAGACTACATTAAGGAAAGAATGGAGAGGAAGTGTGAGGCTAGAGACTCAGCCAGGGAGACCTGGGTTCAGGTCCCACCTTTGACAACACACACTGACTGAATGACCTTGGGAAACTCATTTAACTTCTTGGTGAAGTAGACAACTCTCAGTTTCAGAGATGGTGCCAGCCTGCATTAGTAGAGGGCCTTTACTCCCTCACCTAGAAGTTCCTGATGAGAATGAAAACAAAAGTTGTCAGTATCCCGAAGAGAGGAATAGTGCCCACCACTAAGGTGGCAGTCCTGCTGTATTCTGCCTGATCAGATTGTTTGTAGAGTGTTGTTTGCAATTGAAGACTCCACGTTTTAGGAAGGACATTCATAAACGGAGAGTGTCCAGAGGGCGATGATCAAAATGGTAAAAGGTGTTGAAATTATGCCATGTAATTGTAGGATGGAGGAACTGATTGTGTTTAGCCTGGAAAAGAGAAGACTTGGGGGGAGATGAGACTAATGCTCAAGTATTTGAGTGGCTATCTTATGGAAGAGGAATTAGGTTTATTCTCTTTTCCCCGGTGAATATCCTTAGCCAAGAGTTCTGAATTGTTCTGAATGGAAACCTGATCCCAAAGAGTATCCCTGAGATATGAACTTGAATCAATGTGAGTCCAAAGCTGCTTTCTGGGGTTTTTGGAGGGGGTGGAAGAGCTGTGGGTTACTTTAATACTCAACGTGAAATGATCATTATCACAGTAAGTAGTTGGTGCTTTTCTTCCTAATTGGTAATATTCTTATGTCTGGAGCTGATGAATTCCAAAACCTCACCACCTTTCCTTACTACAAGGAAGAAAACCAATAGATTCAGTTCCTTGGCAACAAAGGACCAGGCTAGCACTAGATTTATAGGACAGAGGCTGATGTGACCTTTTAGGTTTTTCCCCACTTGATACATCCTCTGAGTTTTTTGTGTCTTCATATAATTATGTTTTCTAAGTCTGAAATATGTAGTGCATGACATTGTTGATATTAAGGTTTGGGGTTGTTTTTCCCCCCTTCTCACCACTTTTCCCCTACCTAGATGGGATAAAGTAAATCATAATGCCATTTATTTGCGTGCTATAATACCAAAACAAAAAATCTATATACTCTTGTATTTAAAGTAAATGAATTACATAGGTATAAGTTATGGCAGTGCTGGTATTTTCTAACTGTAATTGATGTGATAAAACCAAACTCACATATTTGTTTTTGAGTTTTCCCTATGGAGACTCCATACTGTCATCATTTAGTCTACTTCACTTATGTTATTTTTTTTTGAGAGTTTGAATAAGTGGGTTCATTAGTCTCTATAGCATATCTTTTTCATCTAAAATACTTTAGCATAACAATATAACACAAAGACAGAGGGTAGGTTGGTTTTGTACAAATTGGCCTTATAGCTTAATAACTTGACATTTTAGAAGGCAAATGTTCAATACTAAAGGGAACCTTTTATAATAAGATAAGGGTTGATTTCTTTTTGGAGAAGCTATTGAAATGGGATTCAGAAGCAATAGAAACTATAAAATGCAAGATTTTAATGCCTAATTACAAGTGTGACATTCTGGGAAAGGATTTACTGTGATATATTAGAAAAATATCTTCCCTAAGGTTGTTTCTTTTTCAGTATACCCGGGGGTGACTGAGACTGAAACAGTGTCAAAGGCATATATAGTATTTTGAAAGCCCCTGAAACATTGATCATTTAAAAAAAAATTCCTGCATGTTACAACTAATTCCCTGCTTATGCCTCTATAAATTTGTCTGATTTTTGTTCTGGGAAACTACTTGGAATTATTCAAGAAAAGTTACTAAACTGATAATACCCTTTGACCCAGAGATTCTACTACTGGATTTGTACCCCCAGAAAAGCCGCGTGTGTAAAAATATTCATAGTAATGTTATTTGTTTTAGAGAAGTGCTAGAAAGAAAATATGGGACCAGTGATTAGGGGATAGCTGACCAAACTGTTATATATTACTTCAATGAAATATTATTGTGGCTTGATGTGTTCTGATGAATATAAAGCATTAAAAGAAACAGGAAAAGCCTTGTAAAAAGGCTTGCAAAGGGGAAAACAAAACAAAACACATGATATGGACTACAACATGATATGTAGTATCAGTTACAGAAACTATTAGGTGGTTTTGCTTAGCTGTTTGGAAGGAATGTACTTTGTAGGAGGTTGTTGTAGTGTGTGTTGGGGAGTATCTGTTGTGTCAAGATGGAATTTATCAATTAAAAAAGTACTTATTTAGATAGCTATCAGTTATTCATTTGTTCCAAAAATCAGTGACATAACTTAATCTGTTAGTCTAGTGTAAACTTTCTTCTGATTTAATTTGAACTGCAAATTTAGAGTTCGAAGGGACCTTAAATATTTTTTCAAACCTCCTCATTTTACCAGTAAAGAAACTAAGACCTAGAGGAAGCGACACAGGTAGCTAACAACAGAGCCAGGCTAAGAGCTCTGGTGTCTTGATTCTCGGACTTCTTTCCAACATACCATGCTGCCTCCTCTGTTTATTTTTCTTTAAATCACGTTTGAAATATCCATGTTTCTCATTTTGGGAAACTGAGAATCGGAATGATTGAGCCTTCTTGTAGCCTAGGAGTGCCCATGCTTGGACTTTTAAATGTCATATCCTCATGGCTAACTCCTGGAGAGTAACTCTTCTATTTTTCAGTGACATGGGCATTACCTGACTTTTGTCCAGTAGTAATGTAGGAGTCAGCTAAGTGACTGCACTTTTACTACATAGAACTACAAGAAGACTTTTTCTTTTATCCTCAGTCTTTTTCTTCATTCACTTGTATTTCTTTTCCATCTCCCTCTTTCTCTTTTTTCCCTCCCCTGTCTCTGTGTCCCCTGTCTCTTCCTAATTAAAGACATATACCATTCATATCTTTAACCTGGCTCAAGTGGCATATATTCCTTCAGACCCAATAATTGAAAGTCTCTGAAGTCTTAATGTCACGGAAGTATTGCAGAACAGGGCTTAATAATCCTTGTATGCTGTACAGAATGTTTCTGTCTCCCTAGAATGGGTTGGTTTGTCTATAGGTTTTACAGGTTGGCATTCCCTTTGTTGACTAGACCGCAACTCTTGAAGAGCTACCTAAGAACTTGGTACACACAGGAGCTACGGTAACATACGTAAAAAATGCTGGAAGGCAGTGGAACTCGGACTACTTGCAGGGACCAATCTTGGTCCCAGAGAACAGATAATGAAACATCCTCTTTGGTCCTCTCTCAGTAGAGGTGAGAAGACAACTTAGGACAGTAGGGGGAAGTGGGACTGGAGTGGTGTTGCCATGATGTCTGAGGTGGCTGTTTAGTTCAATTTACTTTGTCACAAGAGAGGGTTCAATTAGGGGGAATATCAGAAGGCGTCTGTGCTATACAAAACAAAAGACATCAATAAAACTTCATTTTTAAAAAGCTAAGTTAGATATAGTACAATTTCCAATGTATTCATTCTTTCTTCCCTGAACTTGTTGGTGTTATAACATATAAAATAAAAACAGAGCCAGGTGCTTAGGGTGTTGCTTTACCTGAATAAAAATGATGACCTTTATTTTAGCTTAGGTAATTTGAATAAACCAGTTTTTTTTCTGGCATTATCCTTTCCCCATATTCTTTTGAGATATAGAACAAAATTCATGGTTTTCAGACCTAATTATTTAAAATCATCTAGGCATATTTTTTTACTGGTGTTCTGTGTATGCTTAGAACTGCTTAATGTATTTCATCTCTTCCTATAAAAGAGTGTGGGATTTACTGGGAAATACAGGTGTGACTATGGGGTGCCCTACCATCCAGGTGAAGGATTACTCTATGGGTTAGTAGTGATGGAGCAACAGACTCTGCCATAGCTGCACAGTCAGTGTGAAATGGAATGATTTATAGGAAATCCAGCTGTGAGGTTGTTGGGGTTTTTTTCCTCTTGGTTTCTTTTAGAGCTAGGGGTGGGGCTAAAAACCAACCTCAAACTGAGCAGACCATTGATCAGACCAGGGATGATGTGGAACTCAGTCTCACAGACAACAGCTAAGCATCGGGGGAAAGATTAGCTGGCAAAAATAACGAGAAAGAAGCACTCAGTGACAGAGAGGCCATCTGTCAGAGTCTGAGAAGCTGTTTTGAAGGAAGCAGAAAATGAAATGAAGAAAGTGATTTGGGTTCACAGCCTAAGGACATTTTTAGACAAAGTAAGTTTTTATCGAATAGTAGTAGAAATAGCGGTGGCGGGTCGACAAGACTTTACTTCCACTTTGATGAGCTGTGAATGGATATATACCATATCCCCCAAAGAGTACTTTGTATTTAGAATCACTGACATCCTGTTTGATGGAACTTGGTTTTAAATGAAAGGCAGTATATGCCACTATAGTTATTTATGTTTGTTTGTTTTTTAATTGAAA